>NW_008703664.1:4495717-4517114 GCF_000326865.2 Helobdella robusta | reverse complement strand
TAAAACTAGCATTGCAAATAGTGACAAAGAAGAATATGATGCCATGGATGAAGAAAAGGAGACCAAAGAAGATGACCACCCAATAAAGAAACCTGACACCTAATTTCCATCTAAGTTCACTTTGACTTTGTCAATCTCCATCTAAGTTCATTTTGACAAAGTCAACATTTGCCTATATAAACAGCAAAAAGCACTGATGATTATTCATTCGGAATCGAAATATGGCTTTATTTGCAGCATGAATTCGGAAAATAAGTTTATTTTGAATTTTAATAAACTAAACGTTCACCAAAAAACTTTAGTGAGAAAAATTGAAAAAACGAACTACAAACATATTAACGCCAAACATTCGGTAGAATTTATAGAATATTGTAAAAATTATAGTCTATTACCAATATATATATATATATATATATATATATATATATATATATATATATATGAAAGGTGCATTAA
The DNA here is from genome assembly GCF_000326865.2 of Helobdella robusta. Taxonomy (NCBI): domain Eukaryota; kingdom Metazoa; phylum Annelida; class Clitellata; order Rhynchobdellida; family Glossiphoniidae; genus Helobdella; species Helobdella robusta. Next base: position 4,516,658 of record NW_008703664.1, on the reverse strand, counting down.
ATCTTAAATATATGTGATATATTTAACTAAGATGTATCCACCTGAAAAAGACAAGATGTTATCTGGATCAGAAGGAGATTACAAACATGCTAAAGACTACATCGCCAATCTTTCAACTTCTCAATGCGATTCATTGCAGCAATCTTCAAAAGTGGTTGGTTCCATTGCATTACGTCTACATTTCTTTTTCACTTAATCCAGTTCTTTCATGCTTATCATATAATTATTTTAAATTAACAAATTGATTAGTAAATTGCATGAAACGTTTTTTAAAACAAATGCAGAATTATTTGAAATTAATTTTTTCTTGGAGTGTTTTGGACTATCATTTCAATGCTTATTTAATCAAGTCAAACTAAAAATGTTCAAACACAGGGCACTCTGTCGTTGCCGGAATGGGAAGCTTCAAGTAAGAGCAATTTATGTTTAAATTTTTTCATTTCGGTGGTATAGAAGTAATTCAAACTTTGATGCTAGATAGAAAAATTTTGTGAAAAAATACTGATCTGAAATCTCTATGATGTTTAATTCTTATTATCCCTCTTCATTATAGATAAATATTGTCGGACGAGGTTTTACCACGTGCCAAAATCTCTCTCGATTACAACTTTTAATTGATGGATTGCAAAATTTTTTGCTCGTTCTTGGTCACTTAGCGTTTAAAAATGCAAAATTAGCTAGGCGACTAGATGAAGGCAACAGGAACGCCTTGGCAACAAGCTTAGTGGCAAACTACTTGTGCTCATAAACGTAAGGGTGTATGGTTGTAGCCGAATCACCGTACCATTTAATTAAAACAATACCGCGTGTTTAGGGTCTTATTGTGAAATTTTTATTGTTCCGTGTTACTGAAAATTGGTTATAATTATCAGTTTAAATATAATTGCTTGATATATTTTTTTAAAAACAGGTTTATACATAGTATTCATGTTTCAAAAGAATCTTTGACTACGGATGGGTTTCATGATAGATTCAAAGGCCAATTTATTTAATTTTTAATCGTGGGTATTATTGTTTTTCTAATTACTCTACCTCTATTTGATTACTGTTTCAAATCTATCAATCGTTTAATTTGTTTAACCCATGTATAATCTGCAAAAACTTAATAAAATAAAAAATGAAAATAATTTATATACATGATTTAAACGAGTTTATGTATGGCGGATATATAAAATTGTTTTTCACCACTTGTTAAGATAAATGGTATAAAATAATTGATTGAAAATAAAATCACGGATTGAAAGTTGACCAAGAGACATTTGAATTTGAGTCTTACCCTAATTTCAACTCTCGCGTCCACAGTACGTGCTTGATAATGTAAGTCCGATACAAAAAATGTTGAGCTTTAGATTATAATATTCACTTTAGAGCGGAATTATCGGCACACATAGTTCATTCATTGATTCAGAATTTAAGCAACACTCAAAGATTGTGTTGTCGGCTTCAAAATGTTTTGCCGATACCAATGCCGACAATCATTTTTGACAGTACTGTCACCGATGAAATGTTTTTAAGCGTGGGTTCTTAAAATCGGAAATATTTTTTTATCTTAACTATTATTTTATCTTAACGTCCTACCTCGGGGGAACCTGGTCTCTGGACGCAAAACGAAGATTGATTGATATTATTTTATCTTAACCTTATATCTATAACAGTGCATTAGGTAGTTATACAATATGAAAATAATTGATTATCATTAATTGTTTGAAGTGAATCTTCAAATTTGTAGCAAGTTGATATGAATATTAATGTCCAGCGCCGGATTGTGGGCTCTATAATGAAAGCTGGAGGAACAGAAGCGAAATCTTCTAGTTTTTTCTAATATATAGAGCAATATTTCAGAGCTGTCTTTCAAAAATTCTTCTGTAGTTTTACGGCGTTTTTGCACTGATCTTTACGCCTTTGGCCATTCTTTTGAAAGACGGGGCAGTTAGATGTTGAAAATGTTTATTTCGTTTATTTGGCATTCTATTAGTATGTGTCGTACATTTCGTACGTTACATTTCTCACAAAGTGGAGATCTTGTTTTGTTTAATTTAATATCCATGAATGGGTTATTTTGGAATGACTGATTTTTAATCTTTTTATCGTGTTTAGGTTATTTCGACTTAGCTCAAAAATTTAATGTTAAAAAATTACTTTGACGCAATATGATTATGCCGTATATATATAGAATATAACATGTTCTATACATATGGATTATGCAAATAATTTTATTTTATAAATCAATTTTATTTTATAAATGTCATATAAGTAAGCAATATTTTACGGTTTTTAAATCATCCAAAAGAACAACATTTCAAGACAGCGGGGACATAAGTTTTCGAATACGAATATACAAAATATAGCAAAACTGGATTTAAATCTCAAATTTAACTTTAATTTACGTTTACCGATTGTTGCAACAAGTGCTGAATTTGATTGAAAAATAGATCCTATACACTCGAGAATGAATTGGAAAACTATATATTCTAACTTTAATAAAATAATTACGACAAGAATTTTGTTAGAAATATTGAGAAATGTAATAAAAAAAACTTTCCAACGCTAGAAATTCGGTAGTTTTCATAAATTACTGCATTACCTAATTATGGTCTTTGACCAGCTTATATAAATATATATATATATTAGAGTTGCACCGTACAGTACTTTTTAATATCCGGCCGGAATATGGAGGAATGTCACACAGAAATCGATAGCTGGAGCCAGCTGAAGGATGTTTGCATGACACTACGTAGCTTATCGGTAGGTATGTTTTTGATAACGATAGCAAAGATTTCATAATTAAGTTCATAGTGTTTATAAAATAATTTGAAACTTTTTTGTAATATAGTTTATAAACAGTCAGAAAAAGTCCAAAAATTTTTTTAAAAAATTATAAGAGAGTGGGCCGCAAAATAGATTATTTCAAACTGTCTCTGCTTGTTATTTTTGTAGTTGATTTATTGAGATGTTATTACGATGCTACTTTGATAGGCAATTGATTTTTTAGGGTAAATATTTCAGTTCAAGTGTTAATGATCATTGGAATAAGCTAGAGTAGTGTTACAGCTTTAACAACGCAAGCATTCGAGTCAAGCTCTGTTAAATGGGTTTTTAATTTCATGTATTTGTCTTAATAACAGTGATTTTCACACAGAGTCATCTTCTTCACCACTACAATATTTACGTTATGTTAAGTTATTGGATTAAGTTTTAGTTACAGTTTATTTATAGTTCAATGCCGGTATTATACTGTGTATTACATAGGCTGAGTTATTATTTTAAATATTTCATTTTTTTATACATTTTTATTTTTTTATATACATGTTTAAAATTGTTATTTAAAAAACCAATTTTTCAAAACGCAGAAATAAGAATGTTACGCAGTTTTTTCCTTAATATCAGTTCTTTGTATGTTAATACTTTCTAAATATTTATGTGTATGTGTTTTGAGGTGGTTAAACGCGATTGGATGCGTTATGTCAGATGGCTATTGGCTGGTTAGTTTACGCTCGTCCAATCAAAATCATCCATCTGGCGATTCACTTTTCATAAGTAGAGTTCCTCTTTTCGGTTTGTCACTTCGTTTTTCATCATCTCTGGTTGCGTTTTGTTCGGTCTGCAAGTTCAAAATGAATAAAATCACTTTGTTATGTCTTGTAATTGTTAAATTGATCGCTACCGTTTTCACGGAACCCACAGTTTATTTCAAAGAAGAATTCGATGGTACATAATCGTAAATTTGTAGTGTATAATAATTTATTTATTTATTATTTATAATAATATATAATTACATTATTTATATTTATAATATGGTAAAGTAAAATTAACTTGCTTATTAATGGTTTTTATTTTTGGGCGGAGGTTGTAAATTAAGATATGATCTTAATCTTATAAATCCTAACGAAAATTAAATTATCAAAGCAGTAATGAGTAATGTGTCCTGTTCCTTATTTATTAGTAAGGAATATAGAATAAAATTATTATTTCTCTTTAATATTTTTTCAGATGGTTGGCGGAGCCGATGGGTAGAATCTACAGCTAAAGGTTCAGATCAAGGTGAATTTGGATGGAGTGCTGGAAAATTTTTCAACGATCCCGAAAAAGATAAAGGTTTATTTTATATATTCTTATGTTTGGTTTATTTTATCATGTTATAAAATTTAATCTCAACGTTATTCATTGGGTTAAAATTTAAATTAAAAGGCTTGAAAACAACACAAGATGCTAAGTTTTATGGTATTTCTGCCAAATTTGATAAGCCTTTCTCAAATGAGGGAAAAACACTAGTGGTTCAATTCTCTGTGAAACACGAACAAGAAATTGATTGTGGAGGTGGTTATGTAAAGATTTTCCCAAGCGATCTTGATCAAAAAAATATGCATGGTGACTCACCATATAACATTATGTTTGGCCCTGATATCTGTGGTTACAGTACCAAGAAAGTGCATGTTATATTTAATTACAATGGCAAGAATTTACTCACCAAAAAGGAAATACGATGCAAAGTATGCAACTTGCAATTTCATAAGCTAAAGTACACAATTAAACTGTTAATTTTATTTTAGGATGATGTTCTCACCCATTTATATACCTTGATAGTACGGCCGGATAACACTTATGAAGTTAAAATTGATAATAAAAAAGAAGAAAGTGGTACTCTTGAAGAAGATTGGGATTTCCTAGAGCCAAAAAAAATTAAGGTTGATTACTATTTTCTGGTTAATTCACTCCTGTTTATTTTTTTGAATGACTAGTCTAAAAAGAGCATAAAATAATGAAAATTGGGTTTTTCAATATAACAAGTAATTGCTGTAAACTTCATGTTAGCTTTTTTGGGTAATAGTAATTTTGGTAAATATACAATTCACTAACAAAAAGCAACTTAAATTAGTTTTCATTAGCTTTTCCAAAAGAAAATAGATGTTTTATTTTTTAAAATGTTGGAATTTGAATATGAGCTAGCCAATAAATTAAAGCTAGGCTCTCAACTTTGTCTCAATTAATGCAATTGCATCTCTTACAGTGTGCTACATTTAGTAATAGTGGGGATCTAGACAACATTGAAGAGAGGGCCAAAATTTTGAAAATGTTTGAATTTAAAGACAAAAGAGCTAGGATTTGTAATAGTTTGGCCAAAATTAGGCTAGGGCTTTTTTGGCATAAAATGGTTGTTCTTTCTGTGAGTTTTACTAACTTTTAATACAAATACCGCTGAACTTCCACTATTTGGTGCTTACATTTTGTTTAATCAAAAATGTTTTTTTTATAAATTTTTCACATACAGAAATGAGCATAATTTTCCAGAAAACTTGTTCCACTAATGAATACAAATTCATTGTGTATAGTCTTACAAATTTCAACTTTATTATATTAGTAATTTTTAAAATTGACTAAAAAAAACATTTGTCATACAATTTAATCTTGATATTTATTGGCTTTGATGCCTCTAAGAAGATGCACTAATTGCATGAGCTTATTAAAATAAAACATTTGTCATACAATTGTTTTGGAATAAAGTGGATAGATGGTATGAGTTAGTATTAGTAGTAATAAATGTTTGATTGAGTTGGTAGTAATAAACATAATTCTAATAGTTATATGCTGTAGCTGATTGATAAAGTAGTAACTAATCATAAAAAAAACTACAGCATAAAAAAGGTTTAGTGTGTTTGTTTTTGTTCAAAGTAATCAACATAATTGAAAAAAAAAAACGAAGATAGCATGCCTTTAAATTTGTAATATAAATTTAGAAATTAAAATGCCATATTGAAATAAATTAGGACCCAGATGCCAAAAAACCTGAAGATTGGGATGACAGAGAAAACATTGATGATCCGGATGACAAAAAACCTGAAGATTGGGATAAACCAGAACATATTCCAGATGCCACCGCTACAAAACCAGAAGATTGGGATGATGAAATGGATGGAGAATGGGAACCACCGATGGTTGATAATCCAGAATACAAAGTATTATACTATTGATGTTATGTTATATTAAGAATTATGTAATGAAATTTTTGTTAACAGGGTGAATGGAAGCCAAAACAAATCCCCAATCCATCTTACAAGGGATCATGGGTCCATCCAGAAATTGATAACCCTGCTTATGTGGCAGATTCCAAACTATACAGCTATTCAGACATAGGTGCTATTGGATTTGATTTATGGCAGGTCGGTTTTGTGGCTTTATCCAAAACTTTGATCAATTCCTCAAAATATTTTTCTGTTCAAGATTTAAGCATATTTACAACCTGCACTAATGCTGAAAATGGTTGCAAATAACTTATATTTGACATATTAAAATCTAGGTTAAATCAGGATCTATTTTTGATAATATCCTAATCACTGATGATGAAGCCTATGCCGAAAAATATGGAGAAGAAACCTGGGGTGTTATGAAAGCTGGAGAAGCAAAGGCCAAAGAAAAAGCTGATGAAATAGAAAACAAAAAACGTGAAGAAGAGATGGCAAAACAAAAAGGTTCATTTTATGTGACCTGTTAAAAAACGCTTATTTTAGCAATTTTGAAATTAAAATTAGGTGAATTGACTAAAACTTTAATTTAGGTTATGTTTATTATTTTTACAATAACAGAAGAAGACAAAGCGAAAGCAGATGACGATGATGACGATGAGGATGAGAATGAAGAAGATGAAGACGAAAAGAAAACAGATGCGAAAGTAATATATTTTAAAAAAATTTAACGTTGCGTGCATTAATTATATATTGTTTTTGCTTATCAATAGGATCAAGACGAAGAGCCAGAAGAAAAACCTGAAGAACACGACCCTAGCGAATTATAAAAACTGTATTGAACCGCTATTTTATTTTCTACATTTTAGATGATTTTTACTGGTTTTTTGCTGTTGGATTTTATTTTTATCTGGTTGTTAGTTAAACGACAAGAATCGTTTCTGTTTAATTTTTAAAAATTGGTTAGACGGGGTTGCTAAGGCTATTTATTTGTCTTAGTTTACAATTGTGAAAATCGTTTGAGAAAATTTACTATTGTCATATTTGTGTAATCTGTAAATAAACATGTCCAATTATTTTTGTCTTGAGTGTCGAGCTGTGAATTAATTTGGGCAATCACCTTCGTCTTGTTAGCTCGGGGTTGAATTGTGAGTTGTATGGCATCTGCCTTTCATCACATATAGTTTCCGGCGTGTTCTTGCATGACAGTTGCTGCTGTCTTGACCTTTCTAAGTTTTCTCTGGATATTCTTTCTGCTCTTAACTGCTCGTATGACTTACTGCCGCTTTTTGTAATACTCTTTGCAGGGTACTTCTGATGTGTATAAAGGTTATTTGCTAAAGTTAATATAGATGTGAACTGAACACGTTTCAACAAAAATGTTTATTCGAAAGATGAGATGAAGTCCGGTAGTGATGCACACTGCCATATAGCAAGGTGTTTGCAACAGATATGCTCATCAAAATCAATGAATTGTTAAAGAATAACAGCGCTCCAGAGTGAGAGTAGTTAAAAAATATCACAGAAAGCCTTCAAGCATCAAAAAAAAAAATAAATGTAAAATACTTTATCTGAGGTTGAAACTTTCTGTTCAATTTTTCTTGTGCACTCTTTGTATTTTTTTATAGAGACTAAAGGATCTAAATGTTTCTTTTTCTTTGCTTCTAATTCACTGAAAATTTTAATTAACTTGAATCGTTGTTTATACGTCCCTTAACATACATCAATAAACACAAGCATACATATTAAAAAAGATTATCAAGACTAAGAAAATTAAATGATTTTAAGAGATCTAAACAGACATGTCAAAACAGAAATTGATAGGTTACTGCAAATGCATAAAAGAAAAACCCAAGGGAGAATGTAACCTGGAAAATACAAAATTTTAGAACTGGTTGGAACATGCGAATACACGACACCTGGTTTTTAAAGAAGCAAGTCCCCTGATAACTTAAGAATCAGAAAGGTTAAAAGGCAAAGTGTTGTGAAGATAAAGAGAATATAAGAAAGTTCTTTAGAAATGTTAGATCTCACAACAATGAAGTATGCCTAAGACAGCGCGAGCTACTGGTGTATAAATTATTCCTAAAATGGGAATTAAGAAGGAAAAACTGGTTGAACCTAGTATTTCACCCTGAGAATAAAGAAAACTTGAAGTGATGAGAACTTACCTAGAAAAACCCAGATGTGGAGTTTGCATGCAATATGGCAGCAGAAAAAATTAGAATTGCAATAAAAAATTGCTTGTTGTCTGGAGCAGAATCAATGTCAGATAAGAAAAGGATTAACACAACAGAAAAGTTTGGAGTTGTAACAAAACTGTGAAGACATTAAAGGCTAAAAAAGGAAGAATATAGACGACGGGTAAAAACAAAATGTGAAAAAGACTGCTAAGCTTTTAAAATACTATTATAAATCAAAGATGAAAGATGGGGGTGGTCTGGGCTAAACGAAATTATTACAAGAATTGAGCTAATAAATTGAGTAAAGAAGATGGTAAAAATGCTGCATATATCATGACTGAATTAAGGAAAAGAAAAACAGAATTTCGTGTAAACTGTAAAAAGATAGCTAAGATAATATCATCTTAAACTTCTTTGGTCACATTGCTCGTGCTAGTCTTATGGAGGATCATTACCGGGCTTTAAAAGCTGTCATAGCCGCCGGACTGGACTCGACCGCGCGGCCGTCCAAAGCAGTCATGGATTCGCTTAGTGGAGAAGGACCTGTCTCTCATCAACTACGGTCCCTACTCGGCCAAAAGACTTGCTCATGATCGCTTGAAATGGAGGCACCTTGTGAACACGACAACGTCTCGTTATGGGGCACGCCCATAATAATAATAATAAAATCGCAAGGAGAGAAAGGATGTGGAGTGAATATATAATAAAAAATTGCTAAATTTTACTACAAATATAAATGATGCTAAAGTAGATAGATTCTTCAAAATAGAGGTTAAATAAGCAGTGAAAAAAAAACGAAGAAACGAAAACAGGTAAAGCCCAAATATTTCAAAAAATGTAGTAGAAATGTTGAAGATAGCATGTAATTCACCGATACTTCAAAATAGAGGTTAAATAAGCAGTGAAAAAAAAACAAAGAAACGAAGACAAGTAAAGCCCAAACATTTCAAAAAATGTAGTAGAAATGTTGAAGATAGCATGTAATTGGATAAACTGACAGGTTTATTGGATAAAGACTTAATCAGGGTTCCTCGTCTTTAATCAACTGTTTCAATGTGTACAAAGCAGCTACCTGTTTTTTTATTGTCGCACGGAATAAACTGTGAAACGAACATGTTAGTGAAAATGAAGGATCAGCGTTTAGGAGACTTGCTGAAACAAGATGGAAAAAGAAAAAAATCTTGACAGATGAATTTAAGTTTGCGAAGAAAAATTTTAAAAATTTATTGGGGCATACAGTGATGGCGGCAAACAGCTTATTTTAAAATATAAAGACATAAAATTTGACTAATAAATAACTTTTGTATATATTAGTTAGTGATAGAGTCATGGAAAGAGAGAAAAACGATAGAATAGAGGCAAAAAATAATAGTTCCTTTGGAAATATAAATATGGGTTCTAAAAACGACTGGAGTACAACAAAAATTACTGCCTGAAGTCAAAAAGAGCAAGTTAAACTACATTGGTCACATCATCAGGAAACACCAATGCTTGAAAAAGGATATAATACAAGGGACACTGTCCGAATCAAAACGAAGAGGAAGGTAGAGAAGGAAATGGATTGATGACATAATGAATTGGACGCATTTTAAAATGGAAGAGTTGCTGAGAAAGACGCAGTACAGAGTTAACGAGTTAACTGGAAAAAACAGGTTCATGATGCAGCCTATCATATGATCGAGGAGGATGGTTAAAGACAAGACAAAGTTAGTGATCAAATTAAACATTTTTTTACTTGAGCATATACCGAATTTAAATTTATTCATATTTAAAGTATAAAAAATTAAGTTTGAATTTTTGTAAAATCGAATTTTAAAAAATACCCTGTAGATTGAATTTTTCTATGTGGATCACAGTACCATGGTCTTTTATCTTTAAATATAATATAAAATCAATTTCTGAATATTTGAAAAATGTAAAATAGCATTTATTATGACAGATTAGTTTCAATCAACTAACAACAATATGAGCTGACCGGATCATGCATTGGCTTAACAATGGGAATATCATATTATTAATAATATATTGCTATTTATGTTATAATACAAATATCATTAATATAATGATATTATTAATATTATAAACATTATGTTGAGAATAATACTATATGTTATTGGAAATGATTAACTGGCCATGAACAATATTGGCTCATTGATTCAGCTGTCCATGTAGAGCGGCGGATTTTAGTGAGCAGTGATTTTATTAAAAGTCAGTAAAACTCAGTTTTAAGACAGGAAAACAACGTTTATAAGCAGAAAATTGACAAAAATTGTTGTGATAAACGGAAAAAAGTTTGGTCACACAGCGAACACTTGGATAATTTTTTGCCCTTCCGTCAAAATTTTTAAAATTTTGACCCCCCAGACAACGTTGTCTAGACCCGCCACTATCCAGGTATGATGCTGTTTGGACCAAACTTTAGTAGTTAGTTCCAGAAAAAAATAATCAAAAGCAATACAGGCGGAAGTTCAACCTGCGAAATAAAAAACGCCAAGAATTAAATTTTGAAAGATTACAAAGGAGTTTAGTTATAGTTGTAGGGAAACTAAACTGTGCTGTTTAAAATTTTGAAAAAAGAATCATGATTAGCGTTGATTTTTGGATATTGTTGCAGTTGCGCTATGTATGAGGACACCGAACCAAGACAGGGAGAGCTGTGTGCAGGAGTGAAAAGAAAAGAATAGTATTTGTTTGGATAGGCTGGACAGTTGTTTCATCCCTACCGGGAACTCATCAGCAGCCTGAATACCTATCAGAATAGTTGTCACAGTTTCTTCTTATACAGTCCCCACAAATCATTTCGTTAGTTTGTGGTGTTTTTATTTATTTTATTTTATTTATAACCGTTAGTTTTAGTCATTAGTGTTTGCAAGGTTTTTAGTCGTTAGGGTTTGCGATTCGACAATATGAATCCTAAAAGTTTTAAAAATCACATTTGAATATCTAAAACTTAATGGAATTATCAGTCACAGTGAGCCATCAATTATCAAGAGCTGTAATCTAAAAATATATAGAATTTCTCCATATCTCCGCAAATGTATTCATAAATGATATGTATTGATATCTCAATTCAACTTCTTCAAGATGTTAGCAGGTCTTAAGAATCTTTTTCCTTTACAAAGTTTGTTGAAAAAACTCAACACATTCTAAATGCAAGAAACTACACAACTTTAATAGCGATTGTAGCTAAAGCTAGCAACTAAAACCTGGATAACAAAAGCTGTGTTAACGTGGATAACAAAAGCTCTGCTGAACGCTTGTGAATAATCTTCAAATCAAAATACATAGATAAGTGAAACAGAATTAAATTAAAATATATACAACCTTCTAGTTCAAATGACCCTTGACCTAAATAAGATAGTATGCCTAATGACTTTTCCTGCTTTTCTTTTTCATATTTTTGTTCCTCTTCGTGCTGTTTGTTTTTTCTTGGTAACTTTTCCTGCAAAAAACGAAATTTACTCAAAATATCAAAATTGGAATACCCGCTAAAACATACTCCAGTTTCCAGATTTTCAAAAAAGTTCACATGCTTGTTATTATTACATTCCTCATCAACAAATGTTTCTTGCCTTTTGCTGGCCAAATGTTTTAACATTCTACTCCTTGATTCTGATTCCTAAAGAAAAAAATCATTGTTTTGAAGAACACATTTGTATAATGTCACTCATGTTAAATGATAATGTTGTTGAACTGTAAACTTAAAATATAAATTAAACAAGATATAATTAACTTATAAAACAAGTGCCATATAAATAAAAGCACACGACACACACATACACGCGCGCAAGCACACACACATGCCCTATTATGCAGCTAGTATTCAGTTTTAGTTTTATTATATTAGTTTTATTATCATTACTGAAAATGCTTAATAAGTTTTTGTTTTAATGTTAACTTAGTTTTGAGTGATTTTGTAGAAATTAATTAATTTAAAATAAAGTTGGCATTAAATTCAAGCTATTTTGAATAAACTATGTTGAACTATCTCAGGCTATTTTGGATAAATTATGTCAATGAAAGATCAGAATTCTGACATTAAGCAAATTTCATATGGAAAAGCTGAGCTCTGGAAAATGAAACAAAACAACAACGCTCCTTCAAGAAGTTATAAATTATTTATTCAAGCGCAAAATTTTGAAACCTAGAGTTGAGCAAAATGAATAAATAAATAATTCATTATACATATATATATACATACTACTTACAGCAAGTCCAATTCTTCTCTGCTTTTCTTTTTCATCATTGGCTGCTTTTTCTTCATCTCGTCGCACCCTTTCTATGTTTTTCTTGTTCCTCACATGCCAACTGTAAAATTATAATGACATTACACACACACACACACACACACATATATATATATATATATAAGATTACCATAACACTGACAGTTTAAAACCTAGACCACAGTTCTATGAACAATATAAAACAGATTTAAAATAAAATGTTAAAAATTATTTTTGTTTATTCTTACAATGTCCTAATATTAGGCACATGGTTTGGTGCACTAAAAAAATTATAGGTAGACAAAAAAATTATAGGTAATCAAAGCTGTACAAAAAAAGTAAATATTGCTAGTTGTTGCAAAACTAAAGGGGTCGTCCGCGATAAGGGGTCGTCCGCGATTGGGATGGAGAGAGCAGGTGGAGAAGGACAGGGTGAAAGCGGGGTTGCGTGATACTGAGGCGAGTGACAGATGTGGATGGAGTCGAGGGGTATTTCGGTTTCATCATAGGTAGCCAAACGGCAACCCCCGATCTCGGGGAAAATGCCGTCTAAACGTGTGTTGTTGTTGTTTGTTTTGTTGCAAAACTAAAAAAAACTGTAAGTGAATGGAAGCTTGTACTAATCAAAGCTGATGTATTTTGGTGTATTTTGCTAGTTGTAAAACTTGAAAATATCATTTTGATGATTTTCAATTAATTTCTAGGCCATGTTTGATAAAACAAAAATAGATATCACTGACAAGTGTGCATAAATTTGCACAATTTTTAAATGTTCATGGTCAAAAAACTTTCAATATTCACAACCATAATATTAATAAAAACATTTTTCTCCATGTGCCCAAAAAATTGATGACATAAAATTAAAATACAAATAAAAAACCTACGGTGAGAGCACACAGAACACAGCTTTTTGCTGCTTTAGTGTGTAAAGCAGAGTACATATGCAGTGTAAAATAGCAAAATACTTCCAATACATGAAGTAAATATCAATTTAGATCTGTTTCTGTGCTTTATTTTACAAAGTAATTGTTAATTTATATGTAAATGAACAGCTAATGTCTTCTTAAAGGTCTGTCACCACATCAGTTTGTCTAAAAAGTAATTTCTTTCAGAATCAGTGACGTTTCCTTAAAGAGTCTTGCCATCTTCAAATCCGATTCCAAACGATCATTCCATCTGTTTTTGGGTCCTCCTTTTATCTTTTTTTTTGTTCTGTTCATATTTCCTCATTTTCATTTGTTTCATTCCATTTCATCTGTTAATTGTCTAATCTTTTGGTCTGTATGAAGCTGTCAAAGCCATAGAAGCTGTCAAAGCCATTGGACGGTTTTCACGTGCATCCATTTATTACATTGTTGATATTATATTCCATTTTTCAGGACCATAGCCAAAACCAGCCCTACACAAACAGGGAATACTTTTAATTTGATTGTTATAGAAAGTTATGTTTCTTGAATGTTTTTTCATTTTTTCTGGAATGTAGTTTTTGCCAAAGCTTTTCTTCTAATTATTTCCCCTTTACTCTTCAGTCTGAATTTATTTTACTTACAAGATATGTGAAATTTTTTGGTCTTTTAAGTACAGCCATTGTTCATTTTTTACTGGCATGAGTTTTATTTTTCAAGTTAATTTTTAAAACAAATTAGCTGCTTTTGTCACTGAATGCTCCACCATATTCATTACATGCATTCAGCTAGTAAATAGATGTTGTCAGCACACTACACGTTCTTTATTTCTGTATTTTACAGCAAACAGACTTTTCAATGTTTTCCTTTTTTAATTTCTGGTTTGGTTGGGAGATGTAACCCCACCCTAGATCTACTACTACCGTTAAGTTTAACAGTATCTATTATATTAAATAATTTTTTTAAATAGTAGACTACGGTCAGCACATCACACACAGTCAGCAGTTGCTGGCATTTTACTTTAGTGATTATGATTAGTTAATAATGATGTTGTTATGTTAAGTAAGTTAGTACATCTACTTTTTAGTTTTTAGAAACAAAAATAAACCACGCGCCTCCGTAAATTTATTAAATTGAAAAAGTGAGAAAAACAACCTCTTTTTTGGTAATATATTCATTCTTCAGGCTAATTTCATCGGATTCGCTTTTAAATCCAGTATCGCCGTTGAACTCTTAACTTTTAAACATTAATTGTCACTTATATATACACACACACACACACACACACACATATTTATATATATATATATATATATATATATATATATATGTATATTAAACAAAACATATACAATTTTTAGACATATTAAAAGCGACAAAATTTCATGGAAAAACAAACAAAAAAATTAAAAAAAGTTTTTTTTTATTTGACAACTAAACTTAATTACTACCTTCAATACGAAAAAACTGTTTGATTCAACAACTACCTATTTTTATCACATCTATCTTATTACACAATTTCCAAAATATTCAACTCATTTGATGCTGTGGTGTTTTGTATAACTGACTTTCTCTGTAGTATTCTTTCGATTATAGACTCTACTCAGGGCATGAAATTTGAAACTTGAATTGCTCTATCTTATCTCATAACTTTGGGCGTTGTGATGGCCTAGTGGTTAAGGTTGCCCGGTGCCGTTTCGCCAACATCGTGTAAAACTCTTTAGTATAGTTGATCTTGAACAACTGTGCATAATTTCCACATTCAAACCAGCTGCCTATGTAACTAAAATTGCATTAAATTTGTACTACATGGTCACTTTTGCCCAGAGAACTTAAATCTTCTGTTATAAACTTTTCATCTGTTATCACCAGGTCTATAATCTGAGAGTTTTGATTTTTCCTGAATCTTGTCGCTTTCATCACGTGTTGTAATAAAATGTTTTTCCTCAAAATTTTTTTTGCAGCTGCCCTTTCTGTCTTTTCCGATCTGCTCCAGTCGATACGACAATCTGCTCTCATTTTACCATTTTTTTAACTAAATTATGATGCAAACATTTTTTTTATATTTATCGTTTGATTGAAATATATTTTTTAATCATTTGAAATCAAAAGTACAACTTTTTTATTTTAAAAGTGAATTCGATTGTAGACAAATCAGTAAACATTTCTTTCCGATTGCTTATAGTTGTAGTTTATTTGTGTTTCTGTTGACATTCGGTTATGAATTAGTAGTTAGTCTTATTGTTGTGCGCCGCCGTCTGCTCAAATATTAATTACATCGCTTGTTTTGTGATGGCAGAAGGTTGCTTCTTTCATATTTAAACCACAATTTTTTTTTTAATTTAGAAAAAGAAAAAGAGGTGTATTGCATCTGTATGAAAAATTACAATTTCGTATCATATGATTGCAATTTCGATATTTCATGTATGTGATATATATATATATATAATTATATATGTATATAATTTGAGATATGAATTTGACACACCTGTATACAAGTGTGTAAAGTTAGAAATATTTGTTTTCAGAGTGTAATTAAGTTATGATAACTAAATTACACTCTGAAAACAAATATTTCTAACTTCACACACTTGTATACAGGTGTGTCAAATTATAAAAAAAATAAAAATAAAATCATAAAAGATATAATTGACAAATCCATTTGCCAATTTAAACTAAATAAATTGAATGTGTTTTTTTTAACAGTGGAATGAAAAGGATATAGAAAAATGAAAAATGATTTTATTATGTAAAAGTAAATTAAGATCTAAAAAATATTTTAATAATTAACTGAGGCAAGACAAGCATTTGATGAATAAAAATATTAGGTTTGCATTGCAATTGAAATAACCTTTAAAAAATAATTAAATATATTTTGATAATGCTCTAATATATTTATTCTTTAGATAATTAAATATTGACAAGATAGTTGAATCATTTTTTATCTTAATTTTCAATTAAGAAGAATAATGCATAATACTAATTGTAGAATTATAGAAAGAAGAAACGAAGATTGTACATGTGTTTTATGGATCTAGAAAAGGCTTTTGATCTAGTACCGAGGAAGGTCATTGAATGGGTGTTGAGGAAGAAAGGAGTGAATGAGAAACTTGTTAAAGCTGTGATGCAGCTATATGAAGGGGCGAAGACAAAGGTGAGGGTCAGAAGGGGGATGTTGGACGCTTTTAGTGTTAAGGTAAGAGTGCATCAAGGATCAGTGTTATCACCGTTTTTGTTTGCAATTGTGATGGATGTTGTGTGTGGAAACATAATGGAGGGGATGTTATTTGAGATTTTGTATGCAGATGATTTAATCTTGATGGCTGATAGCATGGAAGAATTGCAGTTAAAATTTGACAGATGGAAAAGTGTTATCAAAAAGAAAGGGTTAAAAGTTAATATTGGTAAGACAAAAGTAATGGTGAGTGGGGAAGGTGGGGAGCGAGTGATAAGTAAAATAGACCCCTGTGGGGTATGTGACAGGAGAGTGAAGGCTAACTCTGTATTGTGTATAGGATGCCAGAAGTGGGTGCATAAGAGGTGTAGTGGTTTGAGGGGAGAACTGAAAAAGGCGGAAGGCACGTTCAAATGTAAGAAATGTGTTCATGGTGTGATTAATAGGACGGATGCAAGGACGGGGTATTGTGTATAGGATGCCAGAAGTGGGTGCATAAGAGGTGTAGTGGTTTGAGGGGAGCACTGAAAAAGGCGGAAGGCACGTTCAAATGTAAGAAATGTGTTCATGGTGTGATTAATAGGACGGATGCAAGGACGGGGTTATTTAGAGGTTAAGCTGAACGCGGATGGAGGATGTTTGAGCGCTGTTACGGCAAGAGTTCATGTGGGATAGATAAAATTTAGGGAACTTGGTAGGGTATTGTGTGGAAAGAAATGGTCAGTGAAGATGAAAGGGAGGGTATATAAAGCATGTGTGAGAGCAGCGATGGTATATGGTGGTGAAACTTGTGTGTTGAGAAGAGAGGAGGAAAGTGTACTACAGAGGGCTGAAAGAGCTATGGTGAGGATGATGTGTGGGTTTAAAGTGAAGGATAGGAGGAGTAGTACAGAGCCGATGTCGATGATGGGACTGAATGAGGACATTGTAACATTGATAAGGAGATCGAGCTTGCGGTGGTATGGACATGTGTTGAGAAGGGATGAAAGGGTCGGGATTAGGCGAGCATTGGAGTTTGAGGTTGAAGGAGTGATAGGGAGGGGTCGTCCGCGATTGGGATGAAGAGAGCAGGTGGAGAAGGACAGAGAGAAAACGGGGTTGCGTGATACTGAGGCGAGTGACAGATGTGAATGGCGTCGAGGGGTATATCGGTTTCATCATAGGTAGCCAAACGGCATACCTCGGGGAAAATATCGTCTAAACGTGTGTTGTTGTTGTTGCACAATACTAATTTAACTTATCAAGATATTTTACTTTTACATAGTTTGAAATGTCATTTTCCACACCATTCAACTGTTAAATTTGATGTTATATTCAACTTAAAGAACAGTGTCAATTATGTCATTTAAATGCCTTTTTTAAGTTAAGCTGCAACAGCTCTACACAATGACTAAAGTTAATAAATTGAAAACAAATTTATTATCATTGTTAGTCTTTTTGTTTTAAAATAAACAATTTTTTTGCTTTAAAATTGTATAAGTTGTGCAAGTTGATGAAATAGCAGTGAAAATTTTCACTTGAAAATGTCATAAGTTATGAATAAGGAGTGGTTTTTATTCACAAATTTCGCAAGTGAAGTTTTAAATAAATTTCAACTTAAATCTGAATAAATAACTTCTTAAGCCAAAAATTTCAAAATTTAGCTATTAGGATAAGATCTAATTATTAAAGCATTAAATTTAAATAAAAATATTTACCAAATTAGTGTGGAAAAATCTTTATAGCATATTTTCATCAGCAGTTTATTAAGTGGTTGTACATTATTTAAAATTTTAATTGAATAACCAACAAATGAATGTGATGTCCTGGCACGTTGAAGCAAATATGTACAACATAGTAAATGGGATGTCATATTTTTACATTCCGTTAAATAATATATGCTATTAAATTAAAAAACTGGAAGGATAATAGGGACAACTTAATTTAGACTTGTTATTTTTGGAAACATTTTAAAAAATTGTTGTCTCACATGGAATATTTTGATATCGACAGAGATTCAAAAGCTGAACATTCACATGCAGCTGCTGAAGGATGAGTATGTTAAGTTACAGAAGAAATATAAAGAGCTTGAAAAAAAATGTGAGATTAATCAATGTGGCAGTGCTGAAAACAACTTTGTGACAAAACTTCTGCAGTTCGTTCATGATCTTTACAATAGTTCAAATTATAGGTTAGTTGTTTTCAGATGTGTACATAATGCTTAATTATTTATGATTGTAAGACTTACTGTGTAACACTTAGTGACGTGACAATAAAAATGCCTACTGGAATGCTGCCTGGACATCGATTTGTCTTTGCTGCTCGAAGTTCAAAATGGGTTTTCGAAGAATCCAATAACTCTATTATTTTGGATTTTTCTGGTTATTTTGAAAAATTGTTTTTAATGATTGTAAATTTTTGTTAACTATATTTGATATGAAAGAAAATAAATTGTATGATCAACATTGTTGTACAAATTTTTTGTGCTTTCGATAACATCATGTGTCTTACAAACTCTTTTCATTTCTTGCTATTGCAACGATTATCAGCTAATATATATTCATATTTATTGCTTTTCATTTAGTCATTCATCAGTTTTTGCTTCTATTGCAATGATTTTTTTTACGTAATTTCAATGTCTCATTTTCAGGTTTTCATTTTCCTGCTTTTAAGATATGCTCATTAGTTAAATTTAGCAGCAATATATGTTGAAAAATTAAGATAAAAACATTTGAAAACAGTGTATCCAAACAATGTAGCTCAGGCAGTTGTCAAATGGACGTACACAGATGAAGTTGAATGGTATACTGATGAGAAGGAAGAAGATTTTTTATTGAACTTACTACGAGCTGCACATCAGTTTTATTTGCTACCTTTGAAAAACAGGTTAGAAATTAGATTATAGCAATATAAATATAAGATTGAAATAATAAATTTGCCTATGCATTGACATTAAAAATATTTTTTTGACGCTCATTTCACTGCATGCCTATCACTGCATCATTCATAAAATTTAATCTGAATCGGTTGAGATGTTAAAGGAGTATTATTCTTATTACATAGCCCAAATTGGTTGACATTTTTTAAAGAGTTTTTAATTTATTTAATAGCACACAATGCTAGTTATGAAAAATGGCTTATAATTTGAATTGTTTTTGCTAATTTTTCAAGTTTTGTTTTTTCAACCCTTATAAAATTTTATTTCCAATTTGTAAAAATTTTCATGTTCAATGTGAAACTATTTAAAATTTTTTGCATGAATTTTACCAGTTGTGAACAGAGATTGATATCATATTCAGGATCAAATAATTGTTTGAGATATTATCAAGTGGCAGATGACGTTGAAGCTTTGGCCCTTAAAAACTATTCTGCTCAAATCATCTCAAACTATTGGGTTAATTTCTTTTATAATTGAGTTTGTATAATATTTTTTATTTTTATTATGTGTATTATTTTATTTGAAATAATCAGGGCTTTATAAAATTTATGTTATTTAAAAAATCTTTGCATGTGTGTATCCTTCTATGGGATGTAGAGACTTGAAACGTTTCTTTCGACTTCACGTCCACCCATCAACATCCCAACGTGCCATGTTTCGACACTAGCCAAAATAGTATTGAGTTTTTTTAAGTTTCTTTTTTCTTTTCTAATGTTGGGGGGTAACCGCATCCAGATTGAAATGAGCTGAGCATGGCTTAAGCTTATTAGATTGACGTGCATCACCAAGTTACGATAAAATATAATTTCAATGAACAATTTTAGTAGTTTATTCAATACGAACAAAATAATTCATTTTTAATTATTTTCAATCATGTTTATTATAATACTTTTCATTCCACATAGAATTGCTTTCAAAGAGTGATTTTTATTTTAAATTCAAAATGTACAATTTTATTTCTTTTATTTTAAAAAATGATGTAGGAAACTAAAAATAGCATTAATTTCTTAAATTTAAACAAAAAAATGTTCATATAAACACACCACATTCTACCTTCACATTATAAGGTTGCTTTATGCTCAACCACCACATTTAGAGAAAAAAATGAAATAAAAAACTAAAATATTTTGGCTGCCCTATAATAGATTACGTTGGGATGACTGGATCGTGGTCCTGGTTATGACATTAAACTGACCCTCACTGCCTTGTGAGTGATGTTGGATCATCAAAGGCTAGGCCCACCGCTTATAACTGTGGTTGCGTAAGGAAGGGCGTCCTGTGTAAAAACTAGCCAAATAATAAATGCTTATGATGATGACGGAGAAAACAATGGCCCTCAGTATCCGGCAGAAGAGGGTGCGAAGAATCTCCGGAGACCCAGTCGATGGGGTTGTGGTGCAAGGCCCTGTGGATGGTCTGGCTACTGGCACCCCACTCTATAGTGTGGCGGTGCAAGGCACTATAGATGGAAGGACTACTTGTAGACCAAGGGGTTGGAGGTTTGGTACCTGGAATGTAGGCACGTTGACAGGAAGAAGTTGGAAGTGGTGGAGGAGCTGCAGAGGAGAATGGTGA
>NW_008703664.1:4474349-4493787 GCF_000326865.2 Helobdella robusta | reverse complement strand
TGGTGAGGATGATGTGTGGGGTTAAAGTGAAGGATAGGAGGAGTAGTACAGAGCTGATGTCAATGATGGGACTGAATGAGGACATTGTGACATTGATAAGGAGATCGAGATTGCGGTGGTATGGACATGTGTTGAGAAGGGATGAAAGGGTCGGGATTAGGCGAGCGTTGGAGTTCGAGGTTGAAGGAGTGGTAGGAAGGGGTCGTCCGCGATTGGGATGGAGAGAGCAGGTGGAGAAGGACAGGGTGAAAGCGGGGTTGCGTGATACTGAGGCGAGTGACAGATGTGGATGGAGTCGAGGGGTATTTCGGTTTCATCATAGGTAGCCAAACGGCAACCCCCGATCTCGGGGAAAATGCCGTCTAAACGTGTGTTGTTTTGTTGTTGTTGGGATGACTGGAAGTTGAAAGAAAATTTCAAATCTCAACATTCTGCAAAGCACACAACGGACAAATGCCCACGCAAACATTTTCCTTTATTACATAGAAAGTATTATTCAAACAGCTAATATGCTCATAAGATTGTTAATTATATGATAAAAGTTTGTTTGTTTAAAAGAAATAGCTTTATTATTTTGAAGACAATTTTAACTTTTAAACATATAGTATTTAATGAAAACTGAACAGCGTCTAAATAATTTTTTAAATCAAAATAACTGGCCTTATTTTTATTTACAGGATACATTCACCTTTGAAGACTTTTCTAGCATGTCACCTTCCACTGCTTATCAGGTCTTCAAAGCTAAAAGTTCCTATCCTTTGCACCTGGCCATCAGAATGCAAAGGGAAGATGTCGTCTTTCTTTTTATGATTGAATTCCATTCTCAGGTTAGCATTTTTTTGGCCAATTTTTATTATTATTTTTTATCATCAGCTGAAATTGTGACTAAACGATTTTGACTAGCTAGTTGTTATCAATGATCTATTTTTTTCTTCATTTATACATCTTTATATATTTTTATATAATATGTCCGTTTATACTTCATCTATTTTCCCAGTTTATCTTTCAACAATTTTGCTAAATGCCTCATCATTCCCTTTTTTCCTGTGATTGCTCATATATATTGCACCATTTTAATAGCATTTTCATCATGCCCAATTTTTTTTGTTTTCAGTTATACAATTCAATTTTCGTTTAGCGTCCAGAGACCCAGGACTACTAACTTGCACCATTTATCTGGTATTTTCCGTTCTCGAAAATTTACCAGTACATTCTGTACATTTTATAACTGATTCTTCTACTCTTGCCATTCCAGTTGGAATTCCATTTCGATAGATTGGTTGAAAGCTTTTATTTTTAAATGAGCTTTTTGAAAAAGGGTCCTACAGAGCAACAAAATGCTATATTTTTATTCCATTTTCTTTGCGCTTTTTTATTTTTCATTGTTATTTAACTTACTTTATAAATATTACGATTTCCTTATCTTCCAGATCTTGTCTCAATAATCTTTGACATATTTCTTAGCTTTGGACTTTTATAAATAATTCAAAGACAAATTGGGAGCCGTTGAAATGTTTTTAGGAAAGATTGAGACAATGGGAGGCTCCTAATTTACTATTTTTGATTAATGATTTTTTTTAAATTAATGATAAAACCTTTTACATTTTTATTATAAGTTGCCAGAAAAGTTGAATGAAATGGACGAACTTGGAGATCTGCCCATTGACCTTGCTCTTATGACCAAGCAAGAGGGCATCTTGAATATTCTCATTGAACATGGAGTGGATGTTGATAGACCTGATGACCTTGGACACTGTCTTTTGCACAAGGCTATTAACAGAGGCACTTCAGTTTTTTTTTAAATTTAATAAAAAGAAACATATGATGGCCTTTCTCTCTCTCTCTCTCTCTCTCCATCTTTCTCTACCTCTGTTTCTCTCTCTCTTTCTCTGTCTGTCTCTCTCTCTCTCTCTCTCTCTCTCTCTCTCTCTCTCTCTCTCTCTCTCTAACCCTGTTTCATTTTCTTCATTTATATTTATACATATATATTATATAATTAAATATATTATGTGTTTGATATTTTGTATATTATGGAAAAGTTGGGTTCTTTTATTATCTAGGTATCTAGGTACTACACTAAGTGAGGGGAGTGGATTGGATAGAGCAGTCGAGAATAGAATAAAAGTAGGATGGAAAAAAATCAAAAAAAAGGATTTCAGTGCTGTTGCTGTGTTCTTGGGGTATACCATCAGGTCTGAAGAGTAAGGTATATAAAGCATATATATGAAATTGTCTGTTGTATGGGTTCGAAACTTGGGCTATGACGGCTGAAAACTTAAGAAGGCTGGAGAGAACTGAAATGCAGATTTTGAGAAGAATGATAGGAGTATTCTTGAAGAATGATCTTAGTAATGAAGCAACAAAGAAAGGGTTGGGGATAGATGAGTTGTCATATGTAATTAGAGGTATTAGACTGAGATGGTTTGGCCATATGGAGAGAAAAGAAAATGGGGACTGTGCGTGCTTAAATTTGTTATTATTAGTAGTCTTCTCTTATTGTGTTGATTTGGATTTTATTCTGGTAGATCTAATTATCCAATAATAGTGAGTTTGCTCAGAACACTCTTTTGTGGATAATATGCTTATCACGTTAAATTTATTAGTGTCTGACCGTAACTAAAATTTTGAATCCGAACTTCCGGCCATGAACGAATCCTAATTTTCGGCCATGGTCCAGGTTTTAGCCGAAACAGATTCTTTTTTAAAATGTTAAAATATGTATCGAACATCAAAACATATGACATGCGGTCAACATGTATCGAATCAAAATATTAATACTAATAAAACAGAACACAAGATAAAATTTACTAGCAAAATATTTTGATAAAATACATATTAAAAACTTGTTTTTATTTTGTACGCATGTTTTAATGTATGATTGCTTTCTCATGTATATTATTAATATGATTGTATATAAGATTATTTGCAGAAATTGATTGCGAGGTATAAATTCAATTTGTATTGGTTTTAAACTAATGTATTGAGTTATTTTTTGATAAGAGAAGGAATGTAATGTAAAAAAGTTTTAGACTGGATTTGAAACTAGTGTTGGCAGGCTAATGAAGCCATAGTCACAAATGCATAAATCTTGCCGTAATTGGCCAAAACCGAACTTTCGGTCGATTTCTACTATTTATTGATTTTGTTGGCTTCTCTGCTGTTAAGTAAACTTGAAGCATAACATGCATCCGTCTGTTAGCGTAACGATGTCTACTTTGGTAAAAGTGTAATATGTAAACTTGCTCGCAATGCTCCTTGTTATTAGATTATTTATAAATTATTTTCTTCTCTTAAGACTATATTTTAAATTAATATTTATGCTGACAATGCTGGCGTTTTTATTATTCCAGTTCGCTGTTGAGTGATGAATTGATTAATTATAATCTAAAACTGCTACTGCTACTTCTAGAAATAAATTTTGAAAAATGTGCTCATACTTGTCTTGGCTCCGAAATTCTTTCTAAACACTAATTATTGCGCTTTAACATCTATCTTTCATTTGTTTATGTGGAATTAATTTTAGTTCAAACATTATTCCATTCAGGTTTTTTTTATGTATTTTTCATACTCTTTCTGGAAGAATTTATATCGTATAACAGCAATTCTTTTTTAGTTTAGTGATCAAGCAATTTTTAATTTTGTTAAGTTGAGTCAGCACAAGTATGTGTTTAAGTGTTGTCAGCACATATTTTTTCAAATCAAATTAAAATAAAGTTCTTCATGTTATCTCATCATCTTCAATCGTCTTTGCATTACCATCATTAATTTGTACAGGCGACGAGTACTCAGCTTCCTTTCTAATTAACAATGGCTGTAATATTAACACATCAACTTATCACGGTACGTATTTTTTTTTGTTTATGAATCACAAATAAATTTTTGTATTTTCTTGCATGTTATGACACTCTCTGCGTCTGACAGAGAGAATGAATTTTAATAAAATCAAAAATAATTCACTAGAACTATTTTATTTATATAAACTAACAACATAGTATAACATAACGTGGTGTCAATCAATCAATCCTCGTTTATAGTTTCCATCCGTTATTGGTCGGACTTTTTTTTATTCCATTCATCAGCTTCTGTCTCCAAGCCGATCTATCCATTGCGTCTGTCTCCTTGAGACTAAGTGCCTTCAAGTCCTCCTGGACGCAGACCATACTGGTCCAGGACTTTTTTGGGCGACCTCTTGGGCAGGTGCCAGGCACCTGGTGTTCAGTAACGGAAATTATTGTATTGTTTTCGCTTCACATGGCCAAACCATTGCTGGCGATGACGACATGCATCTTTCAACGTGCACAGTCCCGATCGGTTCAGGATCTCGGTTGTATGGATAGGGTCCCTTAGGTTAACATGCTGCATCCAACGAATCATCGTCATGTCAGTTTGGTGAAGCTGCTGTTTGAGTTTTGTTGTCATCGGCCACGCCTCTGCACCATACATTAGAACAGAACGTATAGCTGTTTTGTATAGTTCTGATAGCAGCGGTAGAAGAATGCTACGCCGTATCAGTACCGAGGCAAAAAGGTGTCATCTGCCCCACGCCGCACGTATGCGTCCACGAACGGCGGCATCAGCTGTTCCAGTACAATCCAGCATATCTCCCAAATACTGAAATGAAGTAACAGTTTCGATCCCGGTAATCGTATCATTATCTGGGCTCCGTTGTCGCGGGTTGATGCAGGCGAGGTTTATGAAATCAGTCACTTTCCTCAGTGAGCCGGTAATTCTCGAGCATCGTTTGTGACACCACTGCTGACATCGTAAGCATTTGATCGAGTTGCTTCCAACTCCAGCCCCACACACCGAACATGGCCAGTGACCAGAGACCACAGGCTCAGCGGTACCACTGGTGATTATAGTTTTTGTTTTGTCAAGGTTTACCTTTAGCCCGTGTTCGGCAAACTGAGTATTCCAGACCCCAAATTATCTGGTTGCGTCTTGTTCCGAGGCCGCCGTCAGGACGATATCATCTGCATATATCACATTCCACATGTTATCTGAGCGTATCGGTTTGGTTATTTCTTCCATCACCGTGATGAAGAGCAGGGGGCTGAGTATTTATTCCTGATGGACGCCGATGTTAATATCAAATTTATTCGTGTTACTGACCAGAGTTTTTGTGTTAGAGTACGTTGCCATAACCAGCCGAACCAGATATTCGGGAACAAGCTGTCTACGTAGACTCCACCTGATTGCCTCACGAGGCACTCTGTCAAAAGCCTTTTCCATGTCCACAAAGACAGTCGCTTTTGCTTTGCCATGTATATGTATTTTTCCTGTAGTTGACGAATGATGTAGATAGCATCAATGGTAGATCCCTTGCCATGAAGCCGTACTGGTAACTACCTATTAAAACGCACGACAAAAGACTTCTCTCAATAACTTTTTCAATAACTTTCAGGAGGTGTTCCAGAAGACGTATACCCCGATATGAGGAGCATTTCAGTGGGTCTTTTTTTCCTTTATATATCTGCACAGTTGTGCTATTGTTTTATTCCACTGGTAGTATCGATTGACTCCACATTTCCTGACAGATGTGTAAGAGGGCTCGGAAGCCTGTCCCACCAGATGCCTTGATGATATCATTTTTAAGTCCAGACGGACCAACCGCTTTAACCCCCTTTATTGCCTTCAGCGCATTCGTAAGCTCCTCAGCTGTGATGCCCTGAATCGGTCCTTCCACCGGAAGTGCATCAAAGTCCACCTCAATAGGGTTTATTTCATTCAATAGCTGATCGAAGTAATCCTTTCAGTGATCCTTCACTTCGTTCTGCAAGGTTATTATGGTGCCATTATTATTCTTTATGCATGTGGCACCAACTATACCCTTTTTCAGTCTTTTGGCCTGATTTGCTATTAGGTAGAGTGACCGAATTTGTTCGTCTTTACTTCCAGTCATTGATTTGCACGAGTTATCGCAACCTGACATTTCGCTTCTGTGTTCTTTGATCAGTATGTCTTTTGATCTTCTGTCATTGTTTAAAAGTGCTTTCTTACTGGCAATACCATTTTGCACCGTTTTGTTCCACCACCAAGTTTCGCGGTTGTGCAGGCGTTTTGGTCTATATTTTCCATATACAGCTGTTGCAACGTTCACTAGAGTGTCCTGAAAAGATTTCCAGGTTATGTCTACCTTTTCCAGACGATCCAGCTGTGTCGATACCAACTCCTCGAATTTCTCCCCGAACAAGGGGTTCTTCAGTTTCCATGTCTTTATTTTAGTAGGCATTCGATCAGTCACAGGGCATGATCGTTTTATGATCATATCGGCGACCAGAAATCGATGTTGAGGGATGCATACTTCGCCTGGAATGACTTTGGTATTCCTGAAAATTCGTCTATGTTGTTGTCTGACGACAATAAAGTCAATTTGTGTTCATGACATCCCGCTTTTATATGTGATCAAATGTTCTGCCCTTTTCTTGAAGTAGATGTTCAACAGGGAGAGTTCATGGCTTTCAGCAAATTTCAGAATCCGTACACCGTCTTCGTTTTGAGACCCGTTGCCAAAGCCTACATGGACACCGTTGAACCCATTTGCTTTATCTCCAACAGGGCCGTTGAGGTCGCCGCATATCAGTGGTATCTCTGATAATGGTGTTTACCTGACGGCATCTGAGAGTGTGTTCCAGAAGTCATTTTTGGCATTTTCAGATTCATCGGTCTGTGGTGCATATGCAGAGAAAATTGTCAGAGCCTGGTTTCCAATTCTGAGTTTCGTGAGCTGATTTGAGAGTAACTTCCAGTACATTTTCTGCCAGTTGTTCCCGTATGAAGATTCCCATTCCATTTTGGCTGTCTTTTGGCTATTCCAGAACAACTTGTAACTCCCAATGAGAGGGACACCATTTGATTTCCATCTTGTTTCCTGCAGAGAACAGATGTCAACTCTTCGCCTTTCCAGCATGTCGACGATCTCTATGGAGCTATCCAGTATTTAAAGTGCCAAGTCTGATATTCCATGAGAGGAAGCCCGATTTTTCGCAACATTCCTCCACTGTTGCGTACTTTCTGGATATTGTCACCTCTTGACCATTTAAGGTTTTCCAGGGAATATCTTTTTTTTCATCTTTTCTTTTTTTTGTGATGACATGGAAGATGTTTGGGTAAAAAAATTTTTATATATGGAATTGCCCAATTCTTAACGATAACCACCAGTTATAAGCTGTGGGCCTAGCCTTTTTGCTGGAAGCGCATAAGGCAGTGCGGTTGCAGTTTATCTCGTGCCCAAGGGAGCACTGTATAAGCAATGCACCTAGCCTTTGAGTCAAAGGTCTATGTTCCACAAGGCAGTTGATTTGGAATAGAAGATTATCCGCTGATGATGCCGTTGTCCTAGGATCTTTCGCCTCTTTCACCGTTGTCTTCTTCTGGTACAGTTGGTTTGCTCCATTTTATTCAATGCAATCTTAGAAGGCCACTCTGCCAAGGACTTCTCCCTACCCACCACCTGGGGACGCGCCTCATAGCCAGTGCACCCCAGCATGAGTAGTGCACCCCAGCATGAGGAATAATAAAGGAACTAATACAGGTTTTACGAGAAATATGACAACTTACCCAAGAAATTTTACAACATATCCAAAATATATTTTTATATTTTTTATACTAAGACAATTAAAATATGTTCAATTATAAATGTAAAATATTTTGGATACGTTGTAAAATATTTTGGAGATGTAAAATTTCTTGGATTCCTTGGGTGAAACATGTTTATCATACAACTCCACCTGCACCATCCATTTCAACTTTAACACGAATGAATTAATATTACATTTAATTAGTCACAAACAAAAAAAATACACAAACATGTGAAAACATTAATTTTCCCATTATTTGAAATTAAAATTTCGGTTTTGTTGAATTATAATTATTGCTTCGAATTTGATTATTTAATTTTAAATCAATAGATTGCAATGCAAAGATGTTTATGCACTGGGTTTCTTATGTTCATTTTAAATGATTTATGATTCCTTCCACACAGTTTCATTTTCCACTTTTGGAGTTTGCGGTGTCAGTTTGGTTCCCAGATTTGAAGGGGGATATTGAAGTGATTGAAAGAGTCCAGCACAGAGCAACAAAATTAGTTCCTTCTATAAGAAATTTTGCTTACATCGATCGTCTCAGAGAATTGGATCTAACAACATTGGTAGAAAGAAGAAGAAGAGGAGATTTGATTCAGATATTCAAAAGCAAGCACAAAATGGACAGAATTAATTTAATAAATCAATTTAATAATGTTGTAACTAGAACGCGAGGTCACAGTATGAAATATTACAAAGAAATAACAAGACATAGAAACAGAGAGAATTACCTATTCAATAGAACAGCAAATATCTGGAATTCATTGCCAAATGAACTCGTCGATGCGCAAACATTAAATAGTTTTAAAGCAGGTATTGATTGTTGGATGAACAATAATCAATCAAAGTATCGGCTGTGCTAGCATGCCTGACAGCATGCTCTCTGGATAAATTTACAGAACAGCATTACTACTACTACAACAACTACTACTACTACTACTACTACTACTACTACTACTACTTTTACTACATTTTGCTACATTTTGATACTAATGAGAGAATTGTAAAAATTTAATGTTTTCAAAGTTTTTACTTAAATGCATCATGCTTATTACCATATTTGGCTGAGGTCATTGGGATGCCTAATACGATAATACAGCGTATTTTTTAAATGTAAATTTTTAGTGTTAAATTTATTTTTATTTTTTTTTTTAGATAAAAAAACGCCGTTGCACTTGGTGGCTTCGTATTTTTCAAATTTATCACAGCAAATGGATGGAATCTGCAGAATAGCTAGCAAATTATTAAAAAACGCCTGCCATTTCAATGCACAGGATGCTAAAAAATGGTTTTTGTTTACTTTGTTGTTTTTTATGTTTTTTTTTTAATGATTTCTTTCGTTTTAATTAATGATCTAAAGCACCCCATTACATTGTGCCGTGGAGAAAAATAACGCTGGAGTGTTTTCGCTGTTTATCGAACAGCCAACCTTGAACCTTGATGTTAAAAATTGTGATGGTCACACGCCTCTCTGGCTCGCCCTGATTACTGGAAGTCAGGAAGCCAATAAAGTAAACACACAATTTCCAAGTGAGAAAGTCTTGCATTTTGAATTAAGGTGCATTTTTTGTTACTGTTTTAGCATTCCAACAAACCGATCTAGCAAGGCAAAGCCTTAATCGAACGATCTACTAACCAAACAATTATACTACAATCTAAATGACTCTTGTCATTTATTTTCATTTTTAACTGGTTGTGAGTTCAAAATTGTTTCGGATCTCATTTATAATTTTCCTGTTGTTTTTTATCATATTTCTTATTAAATAATGTCGTTTTAATGCTTTTACCAATTTTTGGTGTCTTTTTTCTTTTTCACGTGTGCGATGATCGGACTCAGTTGCTGCACACGGAAAAGCTTCCCGTTGTGTTACAAATTTTGTTTTATTAACACTAAATTTATCATTTTCATAATTTTTGCCTTTTCCGTTTTGTTTTTTGTGTTCATTATGAACATTTTTTATTTTATTTAAATATCAATAAATTTTCAGCTATATCATTCTTGCTTTCAGTGTTTTATTTTCATAGATTCATTTATGCTAACAAATTTTGTAAAATTAATCTACTTTTTTACCTCTAGGCAACGAGGTGGTTTCGAATAACATATCACATCGTTTATGTTACAACGAGGATTACGATGACGTTTATGATAATGACAGTAGAGATTGTGACGATGACGATGATGGCTTTCCGGAAAATTCTATGGCTAGTCAACTTGTATCTCACGGTAGTTCGGTGAACGTTCGAGATGAGGAAACAGGTTACAGATATACTTTTTGTACTTTTTGTAAATTGTTCACTTTACAGAATATACCGTGAATTTTCGAATGCAATACACATCTTTTTATCAGAAAAATATCATGACAGATGATGCACGTGCACATAAGCGCAAACACTTTTTTAAGCTTTAGATTGACAGGCGTGCGTTATATGTAAAACTAATTTGACTGATAAATTGGTTAATGAAACTGAATTGTTGAAATTAAATTAATAACATTGAATGGATGAAACCGATTGACCCATTTTTAACAGCTTTGTTAACAGATTCTATAGTTAAATTGGACTCTTTTCTATTCACTTTTTTGATTAAAATAAATGAATATGTGTTTACTTATTTTTGAAACAAGTATCAACAAACTGAAAATCTTATACAGGCAACACAATGTTACACGAAGCTTGTCTTAATAAGCTTGTGAACGCAAGTATTTTTCTTATAAAGCATGGAGCTTGTCTTGATTCCACTAACCTAGATGTTAGAACAATCATACTATTATTTGCATACACTTAGAAATAAATATATATATATATTGTAAAATTTAATGTAGGTTATTATTTTCTTCATTTTTCTTAATTTAAAAAAAAATTGTTTAAAGGGTGAATCCCCTTTGCATATAGCGTGTAGACTTCATCTGTTAAGGTTAGTCAGATGTTTGTTGCATAATGGTGCAGATCCTAACCTTCAGACTTTAGTTGGTTTGGGGTGCTCATTGACTCCACCATTGTTATCATCGGTGTCTCCGTTTTCATCGTGTTTTTCATTTTCGAATGTGGTTACCAAACAAACGCCGCTGCACATGTCGATCAGGTGTGGCTATGCAGATGTCGTCCACGTTCTTCTTCAAATGTGTGGTTAGTCAGCCATTTTTTTAATTTCCAATGTTTTAAAAATTAAACTAAGCTTTTCCTCTCAAATTTTCCGTTTTATAACCTAATAATGCAACCTTCTACTTTACTGATATTCAAATACTATGGCAAATGATTATTCCCTTTTTGGATAAGTACCACAGACAAATGCATTTACCTGGGCAGATTTGAACGTGGCCTCAACTATTAAAAAAGAGAATCGAACCACCCCCGAGTCGAACTCGAATTCTACTTACCTACTTAAGTTCGAACACGAATATTAGTTACGACCGAACTGAAGCCTAACTTGTATTGTGACGAAACCGAACCCGAACTTTGAAACTGGACTGAGCGGACTGTTCTAATCTTAACCTCAAATTTGCGGTGTTGCAAATTTTGCAATTCACACATCTTTAAAACCTGCATGTCACTCAATGTACCAACTGGGATATGCTATGCTATATTTTAAAGTAAACATTGCTGATGTAATGATAATGATGATGTTGACTTATAAAGCGCCATGGCAAGCGACTGAGACGCCCTCGAAACAAAAAATATCCTCTGTCAAACGTTTAAAAACGTTTTATCAAAATAAAAAGTTTCGCAAAACACTTGTTAAATTTGTAGATTTTATTTTAGGCTTTTCTCCAAATCAGTTTATATGCAAGTAGTATATATTAATCGATAAATGTATTGCGTATATGCAAAATGATTTGAAGTGAGAAGAATTACCATCTGTCAATTCATCGGAAGAATCCTCCTATTGTACAATCTGTGGTAGAGTTTGTAAATCAAGAATTGGTCTGTTCAGTCAGAGAAGATCATGTAATAAATAAAAAGAATTCATAAAGTGTGATACTGCTGGGCGTATCCATTGTCTTTCGAGACAGAAAGGAGCCATATATAATATATATACGCATGTTTTTAGTATGTTTCTGGTATTTATTACCTAAACCGATTTTTTGGGGATTTACCAATGTCCTAGTAAATACTGTTGCATCAGTTTTGAGAATCCCCGATACTTCGATAATTTCAGTAGACATGGTAGATTTCCCGATACCGACTTCGGTTTTTCCACGGTCCCGATTTACAGGTGCTTGCTTTTGTTATTGCATAATTTATGAAAGTCGAACCGAACCCGAACTGTGCTCACGATGGAAACAAACCAAACTAATCCCAAACTTTACTTGGGATCAAGCCGAACAAAACTCAAACTCTACTTAAGGTCATCTTGAACTATAGATCTAACCGAACTGAACTGAATCCTAACTTTGAAAAAAAGGGTTCGATTCCCATCTCTATTAAATACAAACAAGTTAAAAATTTTGCCAATATTTTTATTATATTTTAATTGTTATTCTTGAAAATTTTCAATTAAAAGTTTTTTCAATCCACTATCAATTCTGACATGAATAAAATTAATCGTTTTTAATTTAGGAAAGAGGCTCAGCCAAAAAAATACTTGTAGTTCTGTGAAAAAAAATGGTAAAACGTTAAACCTGGCTTTGAAGGATTCTGAAGGACAGACGTGTTTGGGTGTGGCACTGTGGAAGAAATATTACAGCATGGCTCTTCAGCTGATTAACTGTGGTGCATGTTTGGATGATGTGGACGACAATAATCTGACACTCCTTCACCAAACCATCATCAACAAAAATTATGAAAGTGCTTTGTTTTTGATTGATCAACAAGCTGACATCAATATAAAGTTTGTGTAAAAACTTTTTTATTTTAATTCTGTATTATGTCATGGTTTCATAAAAAAAATTGTTAAAGCTGAGATATTTCAACTGCTCTGCTGTTCAATGATGCCAGCCTGAAACAGATTTTCATCTAGTAACAAATATATCAGTTTGAGTTTGAGAATTTATAAAATTCGTAGAATTTATTGTTAATTTTGTTAAAAATGTTTAAAACTTCAAGTTCTAACCCATATTACTGAAAGGGTGAATTGACCACTATAGTTTGAAAGTGGTGTAGAAAGTAAAAAAAAATGTTCCAAAATTGACAAAACAGATGTTCTTTCTTAAAAACATTGTAGCAATATTATTTCTTCGTTACGACATTTTATTGTAAATACGTTTTATTTTGGAAACTTGACCGATTTGTCCTACTTCATTATTAAAATCCGAATAACATATTTTCAAAATAATTTAATTTCAAATTGACTTATCGTCAAAACAATTTGCTTTTAAATTTATTTTGAACCTGATTTAGCTACTTAAAATTGATAGTATCATGATTCAATTTTTGATGTAAACATTGAAACGCTATTTTATATAAATTTTCTTAATTAATTTATCAGCAAGCGTATATGCATGAAGAGACAAATACTTTACATTAATTTTCAAGGGACGAAGTAGGCTCTGCAGATAAAAACAAAGCAATTTGGGAAGAACGCGAAACGATTTTAGGTGGAAATTTGGAGTTGACAGACATTTTGCATTCAGTGAAATAGCAATGCAAAAAATTTGTTTAAAAATTTAAAAGTGAAAATTAGGAAGGAGGTTGAAACGATTATCTGGACGAAACTTCGAAATTGGCAAATATGGAGTTTTGTGTCCAGCATCGATAAATTGATCAATTTTTTTTATTTGCTTAATCTTTGTAACTTTGTTTTTAATTATTTAACAAATTTACTAAAATTAATGGGTTGATTATGTGATGGCAAAACTATCAACTGGTTGAAAATTTTGTTCATCATCTTAAGAACTCCAGACGGAGTTTCGTGTTTGGAACTTTCTCTCGATTCCAATTTGCCCGATGTTACTGATCGATTGTGTGCAGCTGGATGTAATACCAATGTCATTTCCGAAAAGGCTGGATGTTGTTTATTGTGGAAAGCTTTAGATGCCAAACTTTTTGCCTGTGCACAAGTTTTGGTCTGTTTTTTTATGATCTATTTTAAATTTGCTAA
Organism: Helobdella robusta; assembly: GCF_000326865.2. Classification (NCBI taxonomy): domain Eukaryota; kingdom Metazoa; phylum Annelida; class Clitellata; order Rhynchobdellida; family Glossiphoniidae; genus Helobdella; species Helobdella robusta. The sequence goes on along the minus strand of NW_008703664.1, from coordinate 4,480,167 downwards.
ATAAAATTTAATAAATGAATTAAATTAAAATAATTATTGTTTGCGCCATTTCATTGACACTTTTTTGTTTTTTGCTATTTTCTTTTGTAACCTGAAGCAAATTATTTTTCACACAGTGGTTATTCAATAAAACATTGCAATAAAAGTACAGTATGTAGAAATTGCAATAAAATGGCGCAAATAAGTTTTTGTAAAATATAATCAATTTAATGCTTTTATTAGACCATATTAATTTTTTTTGTAGTAACCAACAAAACTATTATACATGGGTTTAATAATAATATATAATTATGGTGTTGTCAGATTAGAAACAAATGTGATGTGGACAGTTGGTCGGCAGGCCCCAACAATTGTCGACAAACACTGTTGCATAAAGCCATCGATGAAAACAAGGAAGATGTTGCATGCTTTCTCATCAGAAGGTTTTCATTTGCTATTCATGTTTTATTTCATTAACTTGAAGACGTGAAGAAAGCCTCCCTGCACTTAAACGCCGTCGAGCTGCAAAAAACAAACATATTTCATTAACACTGGTCGGTACATTAATTTTACAGCGATACCAATAATGTTTATAGGTGATTCATTCTTCGAACATACCTATTTTGGGTTATAGCCAGTACAAACATTTTTCTGTTGTAGATGAGATTTTTAGACTTGTAGATTTTTCTGTTATTTATCGGTCAGAACTTTATTTATGCACCCAAATTTTGAATTTTGATATTTTGCCGACAGTTAATGGTTTTGTTTGAGTTGAATGAGGCTTTGGGTCACGTTTAAACTAAATGTTATATTTTCAATGTCTTCAGTTAACATTATTTCTAAATCGAAGCCATGCCCTAACTGAATAATAATTCAGGTTAGGTAAAAAATTTATTGCGCAAAACAGCAAAAGATATTTAAACATATACATGTACAATATATAAAAGTGCGATACATATATAAATATACATATACAAGTTCGACGTTCACTCCGTGTTAATAAATTAACGTGTTTACTGTTTATCTTATTTTTGTTTTGTTGCACGTTACACAACTCCTCTTTTAATAACAGATTAATTATTGTTTCAGCAGTGATTCGGACCTTATATAAAACCCAGCAACACATCTTATTTCTTGCATTTAGATAATCGTTTCCAATTTTTTTGTATGTTTGGTTGCCGAACGTAGCCGAAAATCAATGATATAAAATTTTACAAAAACCTAAAGACAATTTAATGTTTACTACACAGTTCATGTGACGTAAATTCTCCAAGAAAACCTGGTCCTAATGGCGAAGGGGAGGAAGAAGCCAGGTAGCAATCTTTTTCAATTCTTTTTTTAAACGTATGTTCTTCTCCAATCATCGTCAGATGGAGCCAAATGTATTTACACGATATACTTTAAAATATTTGGAGTTTTGTCTGCTTACAATTATTATCAGATAATCTTTTATAAGGGGCCTTGTTTAAAATAAGATAACTAAGATTTGTTATCTCAGTAGCTGTTTTGCAGCTTGAGTTAAGATAGAAAGCAGTTCAGTACAAATCTTGTATAGTTGTCATCATGTCGTAATTATTGGAAGCTATATATGTTGAGACAACGTTAGCCTGGGTTGAATATATTACTTATTAGTTATTTTCAATTATTTTTTAATAATTTCTTAGTTATTCGTCGGTTTTTAAAATTATTTATTGAATATTTAAAATTACTTATTGACTATTTAAAATTATATATTAATTATTTAAATTATTTGTTGAACATTTTCAATTATTTTTTTAATATTTCAAATTTATTATTGATTATTATTATTAATGATTTGGTGAACAGGGATGACCAGGGTCCATTGCACTTATCAGCTTCGTGGGGTCTTGTTCAAGTCCTTCAGTGTCTCATTGAAGCGCAGGCTGATGTAAACGCGAAGGTCATCAGTTAATTTTTACTTTATATCAATGGGTTTGAATTTGAGTTCGCTGTTCTTGTGTATCTTACTTGGTTATTTTGTGTATTTTATGAACTGTTTCTCAGAGCACATTGTCACCTACAAGTCAAAGTATTTATTTTCTATGCAGGACTCTGAAGGTGATACGCCGCTGCACATTGGCATCAGGAACCAGCATCACGATGTCATTTTCCTGCTGCTTTCTCATCCCGTCTTAAATTTGCGCGTTCGAAACAAAAAAAATCAGACGCCGTTTTCTGTGGCGGTTGCAACTCGAAACAAGAAAGCTGCTCAAGCCATCATGAATAGAGATCCATCAGTAGCAGAGCAGGTTATATGTTCATTTCTGTTTATTGCTAAGTACATTTTAGTACTTAGCAATAAACATTTTAGTAAGCACATGTTATAGCTTTCTCAGCAAAGTGGCGATTCGATTTCGCAGTTAATTGTATTGTTCACAAATGTTTTTAGAAATGTAAATGAAGATTTGTTAAAAGCCTTGACTGTTGAGTGCACTATTGATTGAAGTTTATATATATATATATATATATAAATCCATACATATACACTTATATGATCCTGGATTATTCATTCAAGTGCAAAACTGGTGATTGAATTGTATTATATTTTATTGTATTGTGTTGCAAAATTTGTGGAGAGCTTTTTCTGAAAAACTTCAGAGGCGCTAACTTTGCTTGACTGTTGAATAAATGGTGTTTGAGGTGTACGCTTCTTGCATACGTGCTGAATACGTTCAACAGGCAAGGCAGTCCAAATTTGTGCCGATTACCATTGTTGAAGTATCTCAAACGATCTCTGACAAAAAGAACTTGTTTGAAAATGATTCTTTCTGGCATACAAAGCTAGTGAAGCTTATCGTTGATATATGCTGAAATGTAGTCTAGCCACAGCATTCGAAACAGACAGACTGCATATCATCATGAAGAGAAAAGTCGATGTCGTGCATTGCCACAATATGGACCAGCCAGAATGGACCACCACAATAAGGTTATTGGGGTGGTCTATTCTGCCTGCTACAGATGAAACTGGAAATGAGTGTTTTTGATGCATCAACGGTTAAATAACGTCTGAACTGAATGATTATATTTATGGAGTTGATAGAAGCATCGCTGGCAGAGTTGATTTACATGGCTAGCCATAGACAGATGAGGATCCAGAATGGCTCCAAAATTTTTACCGACACCATATGACACACCCAGATTTTTAAACTAAATCTGGTGATCCAGCACCGTGTCAAACGCAGCACTGACATCTTTCCAGCATAAAGGGTATCAGAAACGTCTGAAACCACGTTCAAAATCGCTGTCTCTGTTAGAAGTGCTCGACGAAAACCTAATTGAACTTTTGGAAATAATGAATTTTTTTCAGGTAGGCAGGGAGCTGCAAACGGTAATTTTTTCTATAATTTTTGAAAGGAGAACTAAACAACCAACCTGCAAAGTGGGATAATTCTTTGGCTTTCTAAGTTTTTCAAGAGCTTTGTGGAAGCAAATGTGTCCATTCGGAGTTGATCATCATCGTCAGAAGAGAAGTGTAAAAACTTTCTCTAATGGTACATCGTCTAAATTTTTATCAGAGATGGAATCTTTGACGGCTATTTATGTTTAGATGACCAAAATTCAATTTATTTTTACTAGCTTAGATTAGATTTTAATGTTGATAAAATAAATTTATTCTATCGAAAACATCGGAATATTTAGCATTAATATGCAGTTGAAGTAATGTAGATAGTCGCCAGTTGTCAGATCTAAATTTACTCGCCCTTTTTTTAAAGCGGATTAATGATATTAATCGACTTCAGATGATTAATTAGGTCTATCGCAATACACCCTTTCACCATGTTTGCGTTAAAAGTTGTTACGGAGTGAATTTTTGATTTCAGCACTTTGTATTTATGTATGTATGTGCGTTTGTATGTTTATTTGCATGTATGTATGTAATGTATGTTTTTATCCATCCATCTATCTATCTATCTATCTATCTATCTATCTATCTATCTATCTATCTATCTATCTATCTATCTATCTATCTATCTATCCATCTATCTATTTTCATTTCATTTTCAAAGTTTTATTCATAATCAACAACATATCAAATAATTGAAAAAAAGTTATGAAGTTGAATATGCGGAGACCGAATAAGACTGTTTGTCTTGTGGTGGCCACCGCAGGTAGATACATGAATAATTAATGGAATAAAATAAGGAAAATAACTGAAGCAGAAAGATAATTGAAGATAAATAAGTAAATGTTCGTGTCATTCATATATAGACATATAACTATGTTCGCTCAGTACATATATAAACACATAAATGTTTAACCATTCATAAAGACCATTCATCCGCATCATTTGTTCTAACGTATTCTTAATATAGTATTAGGTGGTGGAGTCGAGATCCAGTGTCAATAAAAAAAGCACGGGATTTTGACTTGAAATGTTGTAGGTTTATGATGGCTCTTAGATGGGGAGGTACAAGTTCTGTCCAAATTTTAGGACCTGTTATTTTTATGCTTGTCTGGATTAATTTGAGGCGAGTTTTGTAGATATGGAAGAGAGGGGTATGTCTAGTGGTTGTACATTGGACGGAGTTACTTAATGTGTAGAAGTTGATAAAGTGAGGTGGGAGAAGATTGTTGATAAATTTAAAAACGAATAAAGCAGAGTAGTAACGACAGATGAAGTTAAGTGGTAAAATTTTTTTTGCTAGGAAGAAGGGTTTAGTATGGGAATCGGGTTTGAGGTTAAAAATTAAACGTATTGATCTTTTTTGAGAGAGTATTAGGTTATTCAGGTGGCTTTTTGGACTATTTCCCCATAGTGTGATGCAGTAGGTTAGATAAGGGTAGATGAATGTGTAATAAAGCGTGCGAAGAGCAGAAAGAGAGAGTTTATATTTGATTTTGTAGAAGATGCCTGTGAGTTTGTTGATTTTGTCTGAGGTAGTTTGTAGGTGAGAATTCCATGAAAGATTTTCTGTGATGGTGATTCCAAGAAATTTGGTTGACAGGGTGCGGTTTATAGGAACGCCGTTAATTAATAGGTTTAGGTTAGGAGCTTGGTTGGTGAGTATTTTTGGGCCAAAAATAATGTATGCACATTTCGAATAATTTATGATTAGTTTGTTATTGGATACCCAGTTAGAGTATTTTTGGAGTTCAAGATTGATAAGTTCAGAGCAATCTCGTAGGTTATTGGAAGTGAAAAGAAGGTTGGTGTCGTCAGTACGAACAGTACGCATTTGGTTGAAGGCGTTGCAGAGGTCATTTATGTAGATAGAAAATAGAAGGGGTCCTAGTATGGATCCTTGTGGTACCCCATAATGAATAGGAGCATGCTTTGAAATGATGTTATCCATGGAAACATATTGTGTCCGTGATGAGAGATAGCTTCTCATCCAGTTGTGAGCTGTGCTTCTTACTCCGTAATGATGTAGTTTGTATAGGAATATTTTGTGATCGATGACATCGAAGGCTTTGGATAAGTCCAGGAATATGCCAATAGAAAGATTTTTGTTATTCATTTCATTTAGTATATGCTGAGTGAAGTCAAGAATAGCAAGCTCAGTAGAGTGGTTGGGTCTGAATCCGTATTGGTTGTTGCAGATAGTATTGTTGGAGCAGAAGAAATTAGAGAGTCTTTTAAAGAAAAGTTTTTCAAGAATTTTTGACAGCGGGGAAAGAATGGAGATGGGTCTGTAGTTGTTAATGTCATCTTTGTTTCCTTTCTTGAATACCGGTATGATTTTGGATATTTTAAATGAGTCAGGAAAGATTTCAGTGCTTAGTGATAAGTTGAAGATATGATTAAGTGGTGATATGATAGAGAAAATTATGCGTTTGATAAGGAACATGTTGAGTCCATCGTCTGCATAGCTCTTTT
>NW_008703664.1:4446941-4474030 GCF_000326865.2 Helobdella robusta | reverse complement strand
TGTTGATAGTTAGTTTGGTGATTGATGAGTTTGGAGGTTGCTTGTTTAGAATTTCTTTGATAGTGTTCCATTTTTGTCCAACATTGTTATGTGCGTCTTCAAGTTTGTTAGAGAAGTAGTCTCGTTCAGTTTTTCGTTTAATAGATGTGAACATGTTTCTGAAGCTTTTGTAGGTCGCAATGTAGCGGGTGGTTGAATATTTAAGGCTTATGATGTATAGTTTGTTTTTCTTTTTCGCAAGGCTTAGAATGTTGTCATTGATCCAGCATTTTTTCTTTTTGTTTTTGACAGGACGGAGGGGGCAAAAGTGTCTAGAGAGTGAGTTAAGATAGTATTCAAAACAGAGCAGCAGTCGTTGACATTTTTTAGAGAAGTCAAAGAATTCCAGTTGTGGTTCGATAAGAAATTGTTGATGTTGTTTATAGATTCTTCAGTTAGGTTTCTGAAGTGCTTTGTTCTAGGATCTCTTCTTTGACGCAGCTTTTCAATTTGCCTACCCCAAAAACAATTTTTTTGGGAGGCAAGGGAGCTGCAGATAACTTGAAGGACCCAGGTTGTTTGGAACTTACAGTAATTGGAGAGTATTTTTTCTCTTTTTTTGAAGTAACAGTGCTCCTGGAGCCTTCGTGGCCACTGGAATTAGAGTTGTTTTTATTGTGAAGTGAAGAACGAGCAGGAGCAGCTACAACGTTGAGATCCACCAGCGATTGGGTTCCCTGCTTCAAGATTTCATCAGATGGTGGTGTGCTGATTTCGGACGAAGCCGGATGAACGATCTTAGGAGATGATGCATCCGAGCTGTACGAGGCGTGTTTTTGTCCTGCTGCTACCGAGTAGCTTTTAACATTGTTTACGTTGGTGTTGTTGGTATTATTAAGTTCACTTTTATGAACTCGAGGGGCTGCGTTCAGCATGCTGCATAGATAAAGTTGCTGATTGTGCAGCATATTGCATATGTCGCTTTTGATTTCGTTGAAGTTAAATTTAAGAATAGAGTCATTATTAGGTACCCGTAAGTTAGAACTAACGTAGGTAGGAAGCTCTGTTGATAAATTTTTTTCGCAGACTAGTCCTAAATAGCGAATGGTTTCGCGTAGTTTGTCCTTTTTGTCTTTCTTTTTAGAACCACGTGTTATATCGAAATTAACATCAATCTTTAGGAGATTGACGTCGTGTTTGATCAGTTTGAGCGCAGCCGAGATTTCTTCCGAGCTGTAGAAGTCGGACGCATTGTTAATAAATATATCATTATTCATAAACTCTTAATTATTTGATAAGTAGCATAAAACTTCGTTAATCGTTAAATTTTGTTTACACGCCATGATGCCGGAAACATATATATACATCTATCTATCTACCTACCTACCTACCTACCTACCTACCTACCTACCTATCTATCTTTCTATCTACCTACCACCCATCTACCTAACCTACCTACCTATCTATCTATCTATCAGTTAGATACAAAAGGCCGATCCCTTTTGCACCTATCAATAGAAGAAAGTGATTTCGAGAAGGTGTTGTTCCTGATAGATGTGCAGGTGAGCGTGAACTTCCGCGTGCAGGACGCGTCCCAGCGCACACCACTCCACGTCGCCGCATCCGTCGGCCATGAAATGATCCTCAGGAACCTGGTTTGCACATTTATTTCTGTTTCATCTATCTATCTTTTACACCTTGATCCTGTTCAACGGTACGTTGTTGTTGTACAGTTTTTGTTTAAGTTGAAAATTATTAGTTTTTAAAGATAGATGAATGTACTTGATGAACTGTAATTTTGTAATACCCTTATACGGAAATTAAATTATCATTTCTTCACTTTTGTCACTATGACCTGTGTCATTAATTAGCTACATCAGTTTAATAATAATTCTGTAGGCCGTGCGACGTGGAATATAATGCCGTTCACTCATCCGACTTCAAATCATGCTCCGTTTTCGAAATGGCAATAATAATTAATTTATTTAATGACGACGATAAAAGAAAGTATAAAAATTATTTTGCTAGACACTTTATAACAAATGCTTCTAAAATATAACAGCACAAGTAATAATAAATAATATATTATATGTATAAATATACATATATATAATTTTTGAGCGAAAGGCTAGGCCCACCGCTTATAACTGGTGGTTTTCGTCAGGATGGGTGCCCGGATGTAAAAACTTTTCTCCAAATTATTCCTATGCCATCACAAAGAAAAACAACGGCCCCTAGTCCCCAGCAGGCCTTAAGTGGTCAAGGTGTGCCAAGAATCCAAGTATGCAATAGCGGAGGGATGTTGCAGAAAAATTCAGAATGGCCCCTTTATGGTACTTAGACTTGGAACGCTCAATGTTGGATCACTGACTGGCCGCAGCATGGAAATCGCAGAAATGCTCGAGCGTAGAAGGATTGACATCTGCTGCCTTCAGGAAACCCGATGGAAATCGAATGGTGTCTGTCATGTCAACTCAGACAAAGAAAAATATAAACTATTCTGGAATGGTCAAAAGACGGCCAAAAATGGTTTTGGAGTTTTTGTCAGAGAACTGCTTGCCCAAGAAGTACTGGGTATTAAAAGGATTAATTCACGTCTCATGTGGATCAAGCTTCGCATAGAAAAGCAAACAATGATTATTTTTTCTGCATACGCACCACAGACAGGCGAATCAGAAGAGATGAAAAATGACTTCTGGACTGCATTCTCTGACACCATCTCAACAATACCAAAATCTGAAACAATCCTGACTGGAAGCGAACTCAATGGCCACGTTGGAGAGAAAACAGATGGTTTTGACAACGTACATGGCGGTTTTGGCTATGGAAAACGGAATGAAGATGGCAACCGCATCTTTGAGTTTGCTGAAAGTCACGGGTTTTGTTTACTGAACATATATTTTAGAAAGAGGTTGGAACATCTCATAACATACAAAAGTGGGCCATCAGCCACGCAAATTGATTTCTTTGCTGTCAAGCAACCACACCGAAGGCTGTTCAAAAACGTCAAAGTTATACCTGGCGAATCATGTGTCGCCCAACATAGACTCCTTGTGGCAGACCTGGTTGTCGAACTGTCAAAACATAAGTCTAAACAAATACCTCGGAGAATCAAAACGTGGAAGCTGAAAAGCAATATTCATCGAGAAAAATTTCAACAGATATTCGCCACACAGTTAGACCACCAATCGCAAGCCAGTACAGATTGGAGTACATACAAAACCGTTTTAATGAACGCTGCAACTACAGTTTGTGGGAAAACTGGTACAAAACGTCAGCATGAACGTGACACTTGATGGTGGAATGACAGTGTACAAAATGCAATAGCTGAAAAGAAAGTTGCATACAAGCAATGGCAAAAATCAGTCTGTAGATGACCATAAAATTTTCCGTGAGAAGAACAACTATGCAAAACGTCAAGTTGCACTGGCTCGGACAGATCAGTGCAGAGAGTGGCTCACTAAAAGCAAAGGTGAACAAATGACATTTGGAATCTAGTATATGCTGATGATATCGTTTTAACAGCCACGTCTGAGCAGAATGCAGCACAGATGTTTGAAGATTGGAACACCAGACTCGCCGATCATGGATTCAAAGTCAACATCAGCAAAACCAAAGCAATGAACACTGGTGAACCCATTCAATCCACAGCTACTGGACGATGGCCCTGTTCAGTTTGTAAAGCTGGTGTAGGTAACAATTCAATCAAGTGTCAGCAGTGTAGCCAGTGGTGTCACAAACGTTGTTAAAAATAATTGGTACTTTATCTAAAGTGTCCAACTTTGTTTGTCCTGCTTGCATCAATCCACAACAACAAATTCGAAATAGCACTGTTTTTGAAGCCATTAAAATAGAGAAAGTCACATCGTTTCAATATCTAGGGAATGTTCTGGATTGTACTGGAACAGCTGAAGCTGCCGTTCGAGCACGCATACGTGCAGCCTGGAATAAATGGCATCTCCTTGCCTCTATATTGATGCGGCGTGACGTCCCACTACCACTACGATCAAGACTTTATAAATCTGTGATACGTCCGGTCTTGTTATATGGTGCAGAAACATGGAAAATGACAACCAAACTGGAACAAAAACTTCAACGAACCGACATGAAAATGCTCCGATGGATGCAACGAATTAGTCTGAAGGACCACATCAAATCTACCGAAATTCTTCGTCGTGCTGGTTTAGATGATATAAAGGACGAATGCCGGCAACACCGTCTGCGGTGGTTTGGTCATGTCAAACGAAGTGGAAACAGTGCCATAACTTCTCTTGCAGATGTTGAAGTACCTGGCACACGTCCCAAAGGCCGTCCAAAGAAGTCCTGGTCGCAAACAATCGAGCAAGACATGAAAGCTCTAAATTTAAATGAAATGGATACAACTGATCGTCTAATTTGGCGCAAAAAGTTGATGGCAAAGAAAACAACGTCCTACCTCGGGAAACCGGGTTTCTGGACGCAAAAGGAAGATTGATTGATTGATACATATATATAATGTTATTATGTTTTAATAAGGAAACATAGCAAAAAAAATGGAATTTTGGCTTATGGATATAAATGAAATGAAAACCATAGATTCTGGCAGGAGCGCATATAAACGACGTGACTTCACACAAGCAAACTGCTCTCCATCTCGCTTGTCTGCACGGCCATTCACACATTGTTTCCATACTGATCGGGAACAACATCAACGTTAATGCTATTGATGACACTCTCAATAATGGTATATTTATAATTCTCAGCTTTTTGACATTGCGTTGACTGTATACTATACATAATATTTATTACTATTTGGTAATGGAACATAGCACAATTTTTCTTGCTGTATCTTCGTTTATTAGCTATTGGTCAAAACATTGTCTCAACGCGTGATAACTCAAAAGGAATAACTAACAAAACATAACAGAACTAAGATTTTTTATAGTGATCGAATGCTGGTGGAAACAAAATGGATAAGATAATTATCGTTGAAAACTGACAGCATTACACGTTGCATGCCAGTATGGACATCTCGATGTGGTCAAGGTGCTTCTAACTCAATCGGATATCAACATCGCCAGTAGAAATTCAAAGTTTGCTCTCATTTGTGAAATTACGAAATGCATTAAATGATATTATTATCATCGTTATTTGCAGTTGATGTTAAGATTTGCTGTCTTCATTCGGAGAACATTTTATTCTTTGCATGTTTTTTTATCTATCGTTAACTTTTGGTCTAAATTTTACAGCTTGCTTTTGATCATCGCTTATGGAATGCATGCCCTTTTCACTGCCCTTCACCTCTTTTATAGAAGTTTTATCGAAGTCCACCAATGCAAACGCTATACAAACGGAAAAGTATTTTACTATGGCGATCTAACATGAAAAAACTGTTTTAATTGAGCTAATGAACGAAAAATATTTATAGTGTGGTACTTACAAAAATTGATTCGTAATGCTTCTTAGAAATAACGCATTATAAGTATATATTGAAACAGAGGTTACAACCCACTGCACGTATTGGGCCACCACAGCAAGGAGAGTTCCTCTTTAATTTTTGATCTATTCATCCGAAGTTTTCCTCAGTATCCTGTAGATCAAGTTGATGCCAATGGAAATTCAGGTTTTTTTTTAAATTTCACTCTAATTGCTATTGATTTTTTCTGAATAATTACTCTTTTGTAAGCAACTGTCCAAACTCCAACAAAAAAGGATTATACGTAATATAAGTAATTTTGTTCGCGCCGAATTTATTCAAACAGTGCTCATGTTGGCGTACTTCAACGGCAACAGTTCGTTGTGTCGGGCGATCGTAAAGCATGGAGCCACATTAGGCACAAAAAACAAGGAGGGCATGTCCATATTCAACGCTCCTGTCGCCACAAAACAATTACTTTTTAAAATGCTGGGTTGGATTTCAGTTTATTCAATTTAATGTTTGATTTTGTTGTCATTTGCTACGAATGTTTCATATTTAATTACTCTGTTTCATTTGTTTTAATAAATAGATAAAAACTATCTTAAATTATGGCTTAAAAATTAAATGTAACTTTGTTTTTCTCATAAACAACTTTTGTAATAAATGTGTTTTTGTTTCGTGTGATTGGGTTTCATCAGAATCTCAACTCAACCAAAATCTTAACATTAAACAATGCACTTGATTAAATGATGTATTCCTTTTTTACCCTTACCAACATGTTTGAATTTGAACTGTTTGATCTTAAATGTTTTTTTTTACAATCAGATATGTTGAAGAAGGAGCCACCATGGACTGACGGTGAGAACTGTTTACAGTGTGACGTCAAGTTTGGACTTACTACGCGAAAACATCACTGGTTGGTAAATTGGTGATTGCTGAATCGTTATTTTAATACAACTCTTGTCATGGAAACGTCGATTAATCACAATTTTACAATCAATCACAATTTTTTCAATTTCTAATAATTTTTTGTGCTTGAAAATCTTGCTAACTAGATTTAATATAGATATCAACTGAAATACAATGGTTAAATTTTTGAATGCGACAGTCGACATTGTGGTAGACTGTTATGTTCCAGATGTTCAGCAAAAGAGGTTCCCATCATCAAATTTGAACTGACCAAGCCCGTGAGAGTTTGTGATTTGTGCTTCGACGTCCTTTCCCTGAGCTCGCATTAAATTTTTTTTTGTTATAATTGTACATTCAACAACAACAATATATATATATATGTGTGTGCGTGTGTGTGTGTGTGTGTATGACGATTTTACCAACTAATTTATCGCGGACGGCATAGCAACATCCTTGTATTTTGAGTTTGACCAGAAACGATAGTACCCACAGCTGATGTGTGTATTCGTGAATAATTTAACAAGTTTTACGTAGTTCTCTTCCGTGTAAAGAAAAAATTATTTGAAATGGCTACAAATTATATTTAGTTTTGATTTTTAAATATTTGAAAAACTTGATTTGAATCAATTTCGTTCAATGTATTCGAATGGAAAATATAATGATGTTAATGATTTGACGGTTGGACAAGTTACTCGTCAACAATATGCAGTTACGTGCAAATTCTATATAAACATTAAACTTGTAACGCTTAGAAAGTACATGTTAATCAAACACTCGTGAAAAAAAATTAATTTTTTGCAACTATTATTACTTGCAATTTGTGGTTGCATATTTCACATGTTTAGAAATGAAAATGTACACGCACACACACACACATATACATATATGCATACAAACATATATATAAATACACACACACACGACGAAACTGATATGAAATACAGAATATAAACCGTTAATACATAATGGATTAAACTTTCCAAAAAAAAATCTTATGCGAATATGTATATATATATTATATATATATATATATTCATACATATGCACACACGTTTGTATGTAGGTGTGTGTTTGTGTGTGTGGGAGACCATGAGATGGATTAAGAGACGGTAAGTGAAAGATGAATAAAACTGGTGCAGAGGTCTTCGAAAAGACGTAGTCCAAGATAATGAATTTATATTTAATTACAGGCACGGGATATAAATTTGATGACTGGAAGTGTAGGCGTGAAAATGAGTGGGTGAGCGAGAAAAATCTTCGCCTTATTTATTGCCTTCATTCAGTCCTGCGTTTACAGGTTATTGTTAGCAAACTTTCAGTCACACCAGTCGTACAAATTTACGATATTTCAAGACAGGTTGTGGTTTAATTATTGTTATCGTGGCATGTTAGAACTATTAGCACGTTTTCTATTAGTGTATTTAGCATGGAAATTTGATGCAGTACAATACACAACAATATGACGAATATTATCAATATCAAGAAATTAATTTGAATGGCAAATATAAAATGCTATAATGATTTTTAGCGTAGCCTTCGTAGAAATATTATCTTAACGGGTAAATGGTGATGATGTAATTGCTCATAAAATCGGTATATTTCATTCTTTATTGTGTTGTCATTGTTGACGTCTCGATGAGAAGCAAGCAGGTAATGGAAAACAATTAGAAAACCATATGAAAGGGGTAAATATGTACAAAAGTTAAAAAATAATGATTTAAAATTTTATAAAAAAAAAACACTATTAACATTTTAATAACATATCTCGCCATAATGTTGGCAATAATTCACATGAAATAACGGAAAGCAGAACTCTAATCGGACCCAAATATCAACAGAGATTATAGCATTGAAAATATAAGAACGTTGAAAATATAAGAAACATTTTTTTAACACTACATTCTCCTTCAAGTAAAAATAAATATAACCATTTAAATGTAATATAATGTAACGATATAATTAAATGCGATGAATGTAAAATTATCGCTTACTGTCAAAGCGATAATTTTAAATGAATAAATAAATAATAATAATATAATTTAATAATAATAAATTTGAATTGGTTTTGACCTATCACTTAGAATCACATAGGCATTAATCAAATGGACCATTGAGGAGACAATGGTGGTAAAAACAAATTGTACAATCCAAATTCACATCTATAAACGTATTTACGAATGTAATAACAAAATTAAATATTAAAATATAAGCAAAATTTTAAGCACCAAACTAAAAAAAAGCAAATCTATCAGGAGTCTAACCAAATATAATAAATCGGCTATTGATCGAATGAAATTTTGCATCAGGTCATTTAAACATCCAGCATAGGTTTGTTTTTTAATCAAGCATACATTTTGTGGGTTACAAAATTGGGAAAAATAATGAAGCATGTACTGCAAGAAAGTATTTGAGGTTCCATAAAACTCTTTTATCGTATCCCATCATTTTAATAAAAACAACCCTATTAGTATATTGAACTTTTAACCCACTATTAAACTGAACTATTGCTGTTCCTTCGGTTTAAAAATGACTAAACCTGTAATGTAAATAAGAAATTTTTGAGTTAGACAATTATAAAATCGTGATATCAATGACGCTGCAATAAACAAAATCTTTTTGCCTCAACGGTTAATTTGTTGAGTCAATCTTATGATCTGATCATTAGATCTGAATCATAACATTACGTTTGGAAGTTTCAAATCAAAAGTTTCTTCAGGGATCCTTTTGAAAAGATTTTATATAAAATGGATGAAAATTTACCGAAAACTCTTCAACGAAAAAATAAATACTTTGTAAGATTGCATCTGACGTCATAAAAGTTATTTGAAGGCAACAGGTTGCTTTAATTTGTGTACATAGAACGAATGGTACATTACAAAGTTTATTGTTGTTTATCTTAACTGTGAAATTAAATTGCTTCTTATTTTGTAGACAGCGCACAAGCAACTTCAACAAATCGTTTCACAGAAAGCAGACAAGCAGATACTATGCAAGAAATGTTTTAATGGTAACATACATTAGGGCATCTCTGACATTAAGCGTTGCGAGCTGCATAAATGGCATTATTATTATTATTCTCTAGATGTATAACTAATTTAATGAAATGATCGACAAAATAATTTTAAATAAAAATCTTAAAACTCGTCAAATCATTTATTTAACAAATCTAAAAAATTATACAATCAAAAAGCTAAATTCGCGCTCTAATCATACTTGTATCAAAAACTTGCTTCATAAAACAAGTTAGAAAAAGAAATGTCATACTGTTCTTAATTCTGTTGGTAAATTGCAAATTATTTGTGATGCATGGAGCTATATTAATTTAATTGGCATCAAATTAACCTATTACACCGTGCAGAATTGTATTTATAAATATAGTCTACTTGATATTAGTCTAAAAGCCAATGATTAAATTATACTTAGGAAAATATTCCGCCGATGCAAATTTTTGATACAAGCGTGATTAGAGTGCAAATTTAGAGCAACACCTTTAATCATAAAGCCAGTTAATTCCTATGCATTCAACTTTTGCACTTAAAAAAATGTTTAATGGAAACAAAATATGAACAAACCTTTTTCCTTCAAACCTTTTTCGAAAGCTGTTTTAAATTCATTAAATGTTGAAATATAATATTAGTCAAATATGAATGTAGATGCATATCAAATGGCCAAGCAATAAGTTACTTTTTCATAAATAAAACAATTTTGTGCGATTGATAAAATTACTAATACTACGAACAAAACAAATTTACAAAACAATAAAGGATGATTATTATTATTATTATCATTATTATTAAAATTCACTCTTCAGTTCTCAAAGAGTTAAAGCTTACAATAAATGTTATCAACAATCAACTCAGCAGTCTGAGGAAATAATCAACCAAATAAATTAATAAGTAACTTATTTAATTAATACACGAAAAAAATGACAACAATGTAATGACAGTAAAATTTTGTTGAAAGTAAAAATAAAATAAACAAATATATATGTATTTTTAGAAAGAATTAAGAAAAAATTTATATAGCGTTCGTTATAGCAGTCTTCACAAACGCTATCAAATTATAGCCAATATTCATATAAAAATAACAAGAATGAAAAGAAATGAATTATAATAAAAAAAAAGGTATATCTTTAATTGTTTTTTAAATTCAGCAATGTTCATTTCAGGTATTCTGAGGACTGACAGCAAAATTACGTAAACCAATCTTTAGCTGTCTAAGAGGAACCACAACAATGTTCGAATCGTCAGACCTCAGACGCACACCAGATGCAGTCGGAGTTTTTAATTTCAGTTTATCTGATAAATATTTTAGAGCCAGACCGTTTAGCGTTTAGTGACTTAAAAACTGTGACAGAAATTTTAAAAACAACTTTTTTATTTATGGGCAACCAATGCAAATCATTCAGGATCGGTGTAGCATGTTCATACCATTGACATCCAGCCACAACCCAGGCAGCATGGTTTTGAATCGATTACAGAAGTTTGATGGATCTGGCCGGAAGTTCATAAAACAAACCATAATATATATATATATATATTCTGAACTCCTACATCCTCATAATAGGTCCTGCCTACTTCCATCTCCACTTCCTAATAACATTACTAATATTCATCTGTCCTGTTCTTATCCTGATTTTCTCATTTGTGACGTGATCATTGTATCCAATTTGCATCATTATTCTGATCCAAATGTTCTCGCACCCACTTTTTTCCATGGTTCTAGTTAATGCCCACGACTCAGCCGAATATATCAAAACCGGGACCACCATAGCATTGTAGGTTCTTAGCTTGACCTCTAGTCCAATATCATTTGGAAACTCTAGTGTACAGTCTCTGAAATACTCCTCCTGCTAGCGTTTTCTTTCTCTTCAATTCCTCCTCTATCTATTCTACCTGTCTTGTTAATATGACTTTCTATATAGATAAATTCTGATAATGTTTCTACTTCTTCTCCCCTCACTTTCACCTGTGGCCAAAGTCCGTTTGTCTTTGTGATTGACATTACCTATGTTTTTTTATGTTTATATTCAGACCTAATTTTTCACTTTCCTTTTGCAAAAGGTCGGTTAGCTCCATTACCCTCAGAACACATTCAGCCATTAGGTATGTGTCATCTGCATATTCTGCATCTTGCATATCTATTGGGGCAACGCTTTTTCCAAGATCCTCGAGCTTTTCCAGTCTTCTCAGTATGTGGTCCAGAATGATGTTAAAAAAGATTGGTGATAGAATGCCACCTTGTCCGAAACCAGTTTCTATCTAGAACCATTCAGATTCTTCACCTTCCACTCGTATATTTGCCAAAACCATACCATATAAATTTTTGATTAATCGCACTACCTTTGGATGTACCCCATATTTCTTGAGGATTTCCCATGCCCCTTTTCTCCAGATGGAGTCATACACTTTGGCAAAGTCTATGAAACATGTAAACTTCTTCATTGAACTCTATCCTTTTCTTTATCATTTAATACCACATGTATATATATTATATATATATATATATATATATATATATATATATATATATATATATATATATATACACATATTGAATTAAGACTGTGAGAAACGCAATTATTGATGAAAATCCCAGCATGTTCCGCATTAGTTAGCTTCCTGTTTAATTTTTCGATTTTTCTAGCAGTTAATCGTAATTCATTCTCAAGTTTCTTGAGTTCAAAACCAGAACTTTTATTTATTTTAAGTGTGATAGAACATTTAAACATGATAAATACACAATGTATCAATTCGAACACCAAAGATGATATAGGAAAGGAATACCGAAAAAAGTTTTTTTTCTATCAGGCTTAAATGTTCTATCATGCTTAAATGATCTATCATGCTTAAAATAAATAAAAATTTTGGTTTTGAACTCAAAAAACTTATGAGATATAGGTCAGTTGAGATTAAATGTTAACTACAAGTGTGAATGACTGAAATATTATGGAACCAGAAAAACATCATCATAAATTGAAACATCATAAGAAAAAATATTGGAAGTGTATGCATGAAAACAAAAGCCAAGAGTGACAATGTTAATCTATGAGAAAATAAATCAAACATAAAAGATAGTCATAAACTTAATTAAAATGAAAAGAAATAGGAAAATCTACCTGCATTCAAATAAATCTGTGTTCTCCTAAAATCAAATGTTGATGACGCTTTCCGAAAAACTTGTTTTGTGTCAGATGTATGGTATGCCTCCAGATTATTGAATTTAACATTACGATCACGAGTTTTACAATCGCGTGTTTTACTCCTGTTATGATGATCCTTTAATATTACTTTTTTGTTTTCAAATTCTTTAGAATTCGTACAAAAGAAGTTTGAATTTGATGTGGTCTTATTCGTAAACTTTTGTGCATCTATGTTGTTTTGATAGTTTTCTTGCTTGTTGGACAACTGTTTAGAATGTAAATCGGTTGAAATAGTCGGAGTCATATCTAAGTTTGCTAGATCATTTGCAACTGTCATAGTTACATTACTATCATTAATTATAATTCCAACGGGATGAGAAAAATCTGTTTGATAGGACGAATTGTATGTAACCGAAGTATTCACTTTTGAAATGTTATCAAATACGTCAGAGTTTGACACGCTACCTTTTACACTCAACTCACTGCTCAAACTGTCCAATCCTTTTACATTTGGATGCAAAACGACATTGTTATCTGGAATAAGGTTATCATCATTATTTCCCAACCTTATCTCATCATTTGGAACTGAAGGATTACAATTTGCCTTATCACTTTTTGTACTTTCAAAACTTTCTTTATCAAAACTTGCAGCCTTTGCTGAATTAGAATTTTTCAACTTTTGTGATTCATCTGAAGCGTTTTCTGGCGAATGCTTATTTACAAACTGTACACATTCATTAATTTTTTCTAATACTGTATCTCCAGTTTTCAGATCAGTTCTGTCGATAAATTGTACATCAACAATACTACACAGAGAGATAGCTTGGTTATCACAGATTGTTAAATTTGTTGGCTGCTGACGTGATGTTTTATCATCTAATTTGTCAACCCCATCATCAAACCCAAACTGAATGTCAAGTGAAGAAGCCAATTGAGGCTTATTTGTCAACCGGGTGTCAAGAAAGATGTTCATTGAATTAGACACTTTGTCAGGAATGCTCAAAGATTTACACATGGAAGAATAGTTTGATGTATTCAGTATTGCTTTTGAGGTTGTTACCACATTAAGCTGGCCATCTGTTTCTGATGAATTATTCTTAATGTCGGAGACTGATGGCTTCATGTCAGATGTTGCTGCGGCAGCAACATCAAATGTTGTAACGCTGGATGTCACGAAATCATTAACAGACACAGCTCTGCATGTGGTGGAACAGCTCGATGTTGCTTCCGTATTAGATGACATGTTGTTTTCGTGAATATTAGGTAATGATGCATCGGCAGTTGTGTTTGCCAGTGGGAGATTGATTTTTGTGTTTGAAATTTCTGACAAACCTTCATTACCTAACTTAACATCTTTGTTAACATCTAGTGATTTAATTTGTTTGCTATCTTCCATATCATGATCTGTGGTGCTACACAAAGTGGCCTTATCAAATGGAGCTGAACTTGTTATACTGGTTGATGCCTTTTCCATGACTCTTGACCTTGTGATATCATTTGACTTCAAACTTGATGCCAAAGTTACAGCAGTTGGGACTAATTTTGGCTCTTTGATATGACTATTTGTGGATCGTTTGTTCTTTATGGGTTCCTTACACTTTATGTCAGATATATTAAAGGATTTATTAAATGCTTCTTGAGTCATTTTATGCTTTGTTCGTTTTTTCTTTTTAAAAACGACAGAAAAATTGTCACCCATTGTGTTATCATCAGTGAGATGACCTTCGCTTAAATCTAACCCTGATATATGAGATGAATTGTAATCATCATTGATAGTGTTGGCTATATTTTTGTCACAGTCTAAAGAAGACGTTTTAGTAAGTTTTTTTGGATTATATTTCATAATATTATTATCTATCTTATTTTTTGTCTCTGCATTTTCATCTGTCTGGCATGCATGCAGCGAGTTAACAGGGGTATTCACTTCACCACTTTCAACAGCAGTGATTTTAGGCAGCACCTCAATTACATTTATTGACTTATGTTGTGATGCAGATGATGCTATTGTTGTTTGGTAGAGAGATTTAACGTCAACAACATTGCACAACGATGCTTGAGAACTTATGGTGATAATGGAAGGTGAAATAAGTTCAGAACTTGATGTTATATTCTGATCACATAATTTAGGGTTTGCACGTTCTTTATTAACCTTTTTTTTAGATTTTTTGGTGACTTTGACTCTTTCCTGATTATTAACTGTTTTACCTTCATTGTTTATAAAGTTAATGATATCATCAAGGGATGCATCTCCTTTATAATCAGGTACTTTCTCTGCAGTCAACACTAATTCTTTCTTTTGCTTCTTCTTTAAAGTCTTGCGTGATAACATTTCCTGGTACTTGATAGATTTCAAAACACTGTCGGCCACTTTAGAGGATGGGGATGACGATGTTGACACTACATTTTCTGTGTCATGTGTTTCAGACTGGTCTTGAGCAGTTGTGTTTTTGTTTTCTGTTGTTGTTGAGGAGGAGGAGTAAACATCAGCTGACTGCAGTGGTGCAGTTATGAGAGATGTACAGACTGTTTCTCTAGACACACATTCCAATGCTTCTACATAGATGAAAGTTAAATTTTAAAATTAATAATCAACTGACTAAATTGTGAAATTAAAAAATTGGCAGCTATAAAAACAGAACCTTTATTTGAAACGTTCTCAGCAGCCAACGTTGACTTCTTGGCCTCAGTAAAACACAAATTAGCATATTTTGGGCTTACCAGGATGGGCAAAGATGAAATAGATGCTTTGTTCCCTTCATGTGCTAATAATAATGATTGTTGAGTTAAGTTGGTACCAGAAAGAAATTCTTCTTTAAAACTTCGGATAAAAAGAGGTTTCTCATTAGAAATTCGATTAGCTCCAGTTGCTGCAGAGAAAAAACTTGCAGAACTAACTGGACTACTGGTGCTGGATACAATGCCCGTGTTGCAAAATGACAATGTATTTTTAAAACTTATTATTGATTTAGTGCTAACTCCCAATAATCCTTGAGAACTACAGGAAGACTTTTTGCAATCAGTTATGAGAGAGTGGTCCATGCTGTTTGGAACCAGCTGCCCATTTAACTTTCCATGCTTAGTTTTCTGGTGAACTGAGTTATGCAAGAATCCATCAAATGAAACACTACTTGTTATTCCAACTGCTGCTGGTGATGACCGCAAACACAGTGGTTTGTTTGTATTTGAATCTGAGTGTAAATTTGACGTACTCCTGTTGAACAATGAATTCTTATGTTCTGCATCATCTACTTCATTTGTGGAAGACTCATCTATGAATTTGAAGTCAAGGTCATACTTTTGTTCATCATAGTTATCGTTATTTCTCATAAAATGTTTGGGATCAATTTTATTAGAATGCATCATTTTTCCTTTCAACATTTCCCATTGGCGCTCAATATAAATAGAATTTTCTCTAAAAGTTTGACTTGCAGATCGATTAGGAGAGGTAACATGCACTATTGATGTTCCAGTTTGCGTATTAAAATAACTATGTGATGATGTTGTTTGTGATAAGGCAGTTTTTGAAAGTGGAAAACCACAGTTAGAAAATGTAGCAGGGCCAGATAACGATTTAGATGTGTGAACCGTGTTGTCAACAGGAATGCAAGAGCTGACAGGCAGTTCACAATTACTTCTGATTTTGATTGTACATACTTTATCATCTTTCTGTGCTTTTCTTAAACATTCAAATTCTGGAGTCTTGTTTGTCATGTTATGCACCTCATTGCAGCCTTCATGCTTCATTTCCTCTGACCACCATCTCGTATATTTTCATCTGGATTGATGAATAAGATCAAAATAATTTCATATCAAATTAGTCATAATTTTTCATAAATTTTCATTTGGAACCTACATCTGTATTCTAACATGCCAACTTTATAAACATACACCACACTGCTTACACCAGCAAACTAAGTGAGGTAGATTTCCATAGATATTTATGAATATTTTAACCAGAGTTTCTCAACAAATCTCTTATTTTTCAAACTCTGTGGTAAGCTCTATGCCATGATCTTTTAAATTTAAATCCTAATGAACAGTGAATCATGATGCAAATCATCTGAATTTTTTTACTCTAACCTCTCTAAGTTATTAACTTGTTATCAAATTCTCAAAAATAACTAACATTACAATCACTGCTACAAATATTTAAATAATCATTCAATTTTAATAAAATAAGATTAAGTTAATAACAGCTATTAAAGAACAATAATAGTGATGAATAGCAGAAGTATAACACAAAATGTGACTTGTTTGGATGCTGAAAATTTTACTTAGCTAGATAACTTCACATGACACTCCTAAGTTTCATAGAAGCATTTTGAAATAATACTAATAAAGTTTTGTGGTAAAAACTAAGAGTACTGAAAAGTGACAGAAAACTGAATATATATATATATATATTTGTTAATAACATGTTAAGCCACTCTCTAAAGGTGCCATGGGTTGACTATTGCAAAAGTAAAATAGAAGAAAGACAAAAAAGTGGCCTTCTAACTAAACTAAAAACTATATAAATGAAAATTTTTAAAATTACATTATGCCTTGAAACCATGAAGAATAATAATTTTATTTATTTCTCTTGCGTTAACAACAATTTGATAATTTTATGACTTAGCAACTCATGCTACTTTTGTTTACTTTTTAGTGTTAAATCTAAATTTTTTTTAACAGTTCATTGAACCTTTCTTAAATGTTTATAAACCACTTAAATGTGAGATAAACAGCGTAATGTAATAATATTAATTTACACTACTACTACTACTGCTACTACTACTACTTTGTCTACTTCTACTCACTCCCTAAAAAAATATTACTATCCACAAAAAAGCATTTTAAAATTCAGAAGCTTTTGCAATTTAATCAAAAAAAGACAAATACAAACAAACCTAACTAAGTGAACTAGCGCAGAAGTACTCAACTGGATAGTTATTTTTTGTTAAGATATGAAGCGAACCTCTAAAAAAAGTAGTTAAAACTTTTAAGTAACGTTGCCTTGGCTTAAAAAAGGAAAGGCCCTTCTCCTTAATTGACGGAACGAAATATAAAATTATGTTTATTAATTTATAACTATGCCAATTTTAGAATTCTATGAAACTTTTTTAAATTTTAACTAAAATGAATAAACCAAAATAATAATGAAAATAAAGTCTACTTGAAATTTTTTATTTATTTTTATTGGCAGACCTCGAAAAGGAAGTTAGTCAAAATTCGGATAGAAAAATTTTTGTTAAGTTATATTATCATGACTTGCAACTGTAGCATTCAATTTTAATATTTTCCTATATATTTTTCTATTCAGAACTTTGCAGCCTGTTTTTTCTTGAAATCATTATTTTTTTTCTAAGTATGTTGCCTGTAATTTTTACAGTCGTCATGCATCATCTCTCAATCCATAAACTGAATAATCTCAATCAGTTTCTTTATACCATCTGCTCTGGACTCCATTCCACCAATCCATTTTGTCCATTACCATTTTTTTCAATAATAATAATTATTATTATCATTATTACCTTAAATAATCAAATCGCTAATATTGTCAATTTACTCTGACTATTCAACAATAATGTCAGTCAACAATGAACTAACGCCAGCATTGCCCAAAAAAGGGTTCTCCAGGGTGACCCGTGTTTCCCTCTAATAGTTAAGTCATGCTTCAACCCCCTGATTAAAGTTTTCAATAAAGAGCAGTATGCCAATTGTGGCTATTTCTTGAAACCAACTGCTTTTGATACTGTTGATCTAATGCCAGCATTGCTCAAAAAAGGGTTCTCAAGAGTGACCCGTGTTCTCATCTAATAGTTAATTTATGCTTCAGCCCCCTGATTAAAGTTCTCAATACAGAGCAGTATGCCAATTGTGGCTATTTCTGGGAGCCTCTGCTTTTGATACTGTCGATCATACTTTTCTCTTGAGGCTATTAGATCTTTCTTTTGATATTACTGATTCTTGTCTATCTTGGTTTTCTTCTTATCTTTGTAATCGTTTTTCTTTTGTCGTTCTTAATAATTAATTTTAATTCTACTTCTAACTCCCCTACTCTTACTTTTGGAGTATCTCAGGATTCTATCCTTGGCCCTCTTCTATTTATACTCTATACTTCTGAACTACCTCGTATTATTAATAACTTTTCTTTCACTAGTCAACTATAGGATTCTTTCTTATATTTATACTTCTTTTCCTCCATCTAACCTCAATAGTGTTCTTCATAATCTATCTTTATGTCTTTCTTCAATTATCGTTTGGTCTGACTCTATGTGTCTTAAACTTAATTCTTCTAAATTTGAATTAATTTGTTTTAATAAATCTAAACACTCTATTACTATTCCTCTTATTATCTTACCAGATTCTAAAATTCTTGAAGTTTCTCACAAGTTTTGTAGTCTAGGCTTTATCTTTGATTCTTATATGTCTCTTTCTTCTCAGATTAATAGTGTTGCTAAAAGTTCTTACTTTCATCTACTAGAATAAAAAACTTTTTCCTTTTCTTGATGATCCTACTCTTCTTCTTCTTATTACTTTGTTAGTCTTATCTAGGATTGATTATTGTAACTCGCTCTACTATGGTCTTCCTGATTCTACACTCTATCTTTTTAGTAAAGCTTTTAACTCTGCTGCTCGTCTAGTTGCTCGTGACTTTTTCTTTTTTCATATATCTTTATATATTGCACTGGCAAGATAAAATATAGAATAATTTTTAAAATTTGCACATTTATGTATACGTCTCAATCTAAATCATTTCCTAAGTACTTATCAGATATATTAATTAAACCTAAACGCCCCGGTTTACGATCATCTTCTTGTTCTCACTTCTTCTTAACTCGTGTTGAACACTCTTTTGCTAAATGGGCTCATTTATTGCTTTAATTAACAAATTTTGGCGTTGGAGATTAAACACATGGTCAAGGCTGGATGCAATTCATGTCCCTTTGCTAAATCTGCTTTTGCTTTTTCTGGCCCTTTTCTCTGGAACTCTCAACCTACTTCTCTGACTACTTCTCCATCACTTATGAAGTTCAGAGCGGATCTCAAGACCCATCTGTTTGCAAAATTCATTGAAGATCGCTGTTGAACATAGCGGAAATAGCACTTTATAAGCTAATTGTGTATTTAATACAACAGCTTCCCACTAATGCAAACTTATGGGTAAAGTCAACAACATTTCTATGTCCACTATGCAGTTATCGCCAAACAAACATGTGGTTTCGAACTGTGATTCTACAACGGTTCTCGCAAGATGCACGGACAGACATAATAAACTGCGCCGTTGATTGTCAACTAAAAATTTTTGCACCATCAGACTATTGCATATTTGCTGATCTTAATGCAGAAAATGTACGTCCAATGTCACAGTTGTTCGACAAGTTGCGGCCGGATATCGCCATTCTCCAAAAAACCAAATTGAAATTTTAGGGCTTAAAATTTGCCACGAAACCAACCCAGTTTCGTCACGTGAATACAAACGCCAGAAACACTACTTAAGAGATTTTAAATATATTTTTACTCTCAAGATCTTGTTGATCAAAGAGCATGAGAGGATCGTACATTAACCTATATTTTACATCTTATTTATTTACCCACTTACACTATATATATTTAATAATTTTTGATTGATTTCATTTGGATTTTATCTTTTTGGTCAATAAAAGAATGTTCTCAGTATTATTATCATTACTATTACTGTGTCATTCAAGTCCTCATGAATGCTCTATCCTACAAAATTGTTTTGAGTATTTTTCAGAAAACCGCCTCTTCAATTTCAATTCTTTTGGCAAACTGTTCCACATCATTGGGCCATACACTTCAAAACTTTTTGAAACCCCGATGGCTTCATCCGCGGTACCTGAAAATCATTGTCAGACCTCAACACCCTTCTACTCTCGATCGATGATGTTGTACTGCCCAAATCCATTAAGTAATGAGGGGCTGTACCTGTGATTTGTATCATATACAAATACGATTTAAGATGACAATTGAATTTTCCAATGGTAAATATCTTGATTTTTCTAAAGCGTTTGATTCTCTTGATTCCGTACTAGCTTGAAATTTATTCTTTTGACTGATGATTCTAATGTTATTACCTTATTCTAAAATATCAAATTATTCGACATCCCAGAATCACTTTATCATCTCACACATCAAATATGCTGTTCCCTTCTATTCCGGTTTTATGGAAACAAATATACATTAAAACGTACCTACCTATATAATAAAAACATATGTGATTATTATCCACGTTAAGATATTTTAAATAACAAATTGGCTACTGTTAATGATTAATTTAAAAGTAGTTAAGACAGTCATATCAATCAGATGGTCCAAACGAAACAAACACTTGGCATTATTTTGCATTATTCACATTATTCACGACACACGAGCGCACATACACACAAAAACACCCAGAGCTGATTTGATTGTCAATGCGGCCTTCTGCAAAAGGTTGGCCTTCTTTTTTATATCTTGTGCTTCAATAAAATGTTTATAGGCGATCCATATTTGACAAGTATATCGGTTCTATTTGCAAGTTTAAATATTTTATACTGCATCGAACTCGAGATGTATGTATTGAGGTAACTCCGAACAAGGCAACTAAAAAAATGAAAATTATACAGAAACAAAAAATGTATTGTGCCTCGGCACGAAATCATGAAAACTTGTTTTAGAACAATTAAGTTAAATGTTAGCTACCGAGGAACTAAAGAATAACTAAAAATCAAATAAGTGATTCTTCATTTCTAAGATATTCGCCATTGTCAGCTTGATGGTACACTAAAATATTAGTGACGTCCGCGTGTCGACAGTCAGCAGTTGATTTCGCCGTGGCACCAAATCCCTGAATCAAATGAAATGAAAAATTAATATGATCACCAAGTAAAATAAAATATTTATCTAGAGGAGGATGGTTGACTTTATTCATGTACCGAAATCTACGTTTATGATATGCGCGCCATAAATCATGCATACGTTATTTGCACGTCAAGTTTGTACGTCACGTGTGCCGGCGCTAAATAAATGGTTCAGTTGCTGATTAATTGATCGATCATTCCCGTAAGCCCGACAATATAACTCGGCCAAAAAAGCCTTTGAATCGTTATATAATCGATCACCTACAAAAATTGAGGCAAATAGAGGTACAAAATATAAAGGCATAATCCTGCTTTTTACGTTCAATGGTATTGACGGATTAGTAAAAATGGGTTTGGAATATCCTCCAACTTTGGACTTGACAAGCTTTGATGCTTAAACTTAAAAATGCCCAAATATGACATTCAAGGCTAGCATATATCAGCAATAAATACTATGAATAAGCGTTTTGCTGAAGATCGAACGGAATTCAAATAAAGTTTAAAATTTTTAATTTAATTAATTTATAACAATAATGTTACCAGCGGCAAATCGCTCATGGAATATACAATGACGCCTTGATATTTAGATGTGTTATCTGTCATTCTTCCCAACCCTGACTTCAAAATGTGTTCACCGGACAAAAAACGATGTTCAAAAGCTGGCTTCACCCACACTTTGTGCTATAAATAAATAAAAATAATATTGCAAATATAAACGCATAAGTAATAAAAAAATAAAAAAATTATTACTTTGGCATAAGGAGCTAAATAATCCAATGCTGTAATGTGAAGTCGAAATTTCATATTTTTTGAAAATTTTCCAAAGCATGTACCGAAGGAGACTAAGTTTTCTTTAGGAAAGTGGGCCGCTTTCTTCATAATGAAGTCACTTAACGAAATAGTAAACGTTTTGAAAATTACCACAGTTACGTGTTACATCAAGATAAAAAAAACATACCTCACATAATGCACTCTACCCTTTGCATACCTAAAACAATACAAACCATCGGATCGATTAATGAGAACCTCTATGTTGTCTCCAATACTGAAACAAAAAATGTCAACAACTTTAACTAACCAGGAAGTAAAAAATTATTATTATTTTGAAGAAATAATTTCCATTTATAAAAAAAAAATTATCAAATATCAGTCCACTTGTTTTACTTCATTCATTTTATATTTCAAATACTAACTGCTCAACTAAAAATCGTTCAGTATTATTTATTTTACTCCTCGATCATTATAATGCAAAATATTAATAATTAGTTCCATTTGTTAAAATTTTAAGAAACTAGCCAACGATAACTGAATTGGAATGTAGATTGCAAAGTAATGTGGTGTAAAAAAACCCCAAAAAACTTGAAAAATTTCAAAACGTTCAACGATAATAACAGATGCAGAAACTTTCATTCACAACAAGCTAATGATTCAAAATATTAATAATAATAATAAATAATAATAATGGGAATATATTTAATTTTTTTCAATCGTCAAAATAAGAAAACAAAATCATAAAAAAGTCTAATCAAATGAACGTGCATGATAATAATAATAATAATAACAATAATGGCTTATAATGGGCTCAAACAAATAAGCCAAAAAAGTTATAGAAGTAGGAATTATATTTAATTAGCATTATGCATTGTTTCTGTCACAATTAATACTAAATAAAAAAAATAATAATAATAAAAAAAATATAATAATAAAGCGCCATGGCTGACAGAGGCGCATTATTATTATTACAACAACTAACACATGGTGTATATAAATGCACACGTGAATCAACGCATCACACACTTTTGCATGTGATATACAGAGATCTCATCACATTCAAACCGGGATACTACATCAACAGTGCCAGGCATCTTAACCATTACACCATCCCATCCCCCAAATAATGATGGAGGATTTTATGATGAATGATTTATAACGATTAATATTTACAATAATGAATGATATATAATGACTGAATGGTAATGAATTATAACAGTAAATTAAAATAATAAATTATTGATTGTAAAATAACAAATTATTTTTATAAATTACAAATTGGAACAAAAAATTTGATAAAAAAAGAAAAATGATACGAACTATTTTGATAATTTTTCAAATAAAATTTTTGTCTCTTCATCTGTGAGGGGCCTCATTTTCAGTCCTTCCTTGAAAAGAAAAAAACAACATCCCACTATAAAACATCTGATATAATGTATCACATCATTAATTTTTTTATTTTATTTTCTCAAAAAACAGGGGTAAACTAAAAAGCAACCAAATGCTTGTAGGAAAGTCACACCATCCAAAGGAAATCAAAATTGGTCAACATAAATTAAAGATTAAAGGTGTTCAACAAAAATCAAAGATTAAATTAGTTCGAAATAAAAAATACATGGGGAGTATATTCTTTAGTTATTACGATTGTTTCCATCATTGTTAATAATATATAATGTAAAATAATCAAAACATAATTACCAATATATAACTATTAAACACAGATAACCAATAAAGATAACAAAAATTCTAAAAGTACATATAATTAATAACATTATTTAAATCCAGTAAATTCAAATAATATCAGATAGAATATTAAAGTCAAAAGAAATTATACATAGATCCATTCATACAATACGCGCATTCTATCATCAATTTACTTACAATATATGCATATAGCAAGAAGCATACGTAAAACAGTGATACAAAAATGTAACTTACAATTTACTATGTTCAACAACTTTTTTTAAATTGTTGGAAATTTCTTTTGACTTGTATAGATTTTGTTTGTTATAGATGAATTATTTTCATTCTATAAAAACAATTTTATATGTAAAATTCAAAGGGACATAAAAAATCTTTTTATAGAGATTTTAGTTGTATAAAATGTTATTTTCAAAAAAATTAAAATGAAAAAATATTTGAAATAAAACTCACACAAATAATAAACGAATAAACAAATTGTTGTATTATAATGTATGATAAAATGTATAAATGACAATGTCAAAATATACAAACAAAACAAATACGTGTAGTACTAATAAAGGTTGGTAAGACTGTCTGCATCAAAAAAGGTTTTTAATGTTGAAACTTCATTGATAAAGATAGATCATTAAAGTTATGTTACAGTATTTTTGACTGTCAGTCAAAATCAAAAGTATTAATTCCAATCTAATTCACCACCCGTCATAAACTTTACTGGAAGAAGCAAATAAAAACTTTTCATAGCTCTAATCAAATCATCAAATACGTTGACGACACCTACCTTATCATCTCATCATCTAACTCAAACACCATCCAATCAGAACTTGACTCATGAACTACATGGTCAAAACAATGCAATCTGTCACTTAATCTCAATAAATCATTCGAACTCATCATTCACAATAGTCGTAAAAAAATAACATTACCCCCAGAACACCCATCAATCACTCGCACAAGTCAATTAAAAATATTAGACATCACATTCACCTCCACACTTAATGTAGCACCTCATATCAATCACATCATCACAAAAAGCTTTCAACCATTTCACACACTCAAAATACTCCGCTCACATGGTCTCAGAGGCATCAAATTATTTGACATCACTAATCACTCATTATCTCATGCATCAAATATGCTGCTCCCTCCTGATTTTGCTACACAACAACAACTTCAGCAACTACAATCTCTCATCAAAAAACTAATCCGCTTCAACTATCTACCTGCATCATAACCTACCGTCACCCAGATATTCAACACACTCGATTTAAGACTGTTCAAGAAAGTAGAAAATAACAACAGCCACATCGTCCATCCTCTACTACCACCAATTAAAACTACAACACACAATCTTCGTCAGCGCAAACATAACTATCAA
Source organism: Helobdella robusta (assembly GCF_000326865.2). Classification (NCBI taxonomy): domain Eukaryota; kingdom Metazoa; phylum Annelida; class Clitellata; order Rhynchobdellida; family Glossiphoniidae; genus Helobdella; species Helobdella robusta. Next base: position 4,448,906 of record NW_008703664.1, on the reverse strand, counting down.
GCCGTCACCCAATCTACATACCAGGAAAAGACTTTCATCACAAAACACCTCAAACATATTAATACTCATAAAAACTTTATCATTCACAGAACTAACTTTTTTTTTATTTATCGATCTCCTCACTAACTCACTAAGTCATCATCTAGTCTATTAATTTGCGTTTTCATGCCATTACTTCATTTTATATTTCATTGTCAATTTCTTTTCTTTTATTTATTTTATTATTATCATTTGTTTTATTCTATTTAATTTTATTTTTCATGTTTTAACAATTTTCTTTCTCCGTTTTTGTATTTATTTACTTACTTATTTGTTTAATTTTGTACTACTGCCTTGCATGTTGTAACAGTTTCTGCGTCTGTCAGATCCTGATTTTTGAAGAATAATAATAAAAAAAAATAAAGCGGCAATTAGGTAAGTTATATTCATCATTTAGGTGGAATGTTAGATAGGTACCACATTGCCATTGTTTACCAAATGGCTTTTAAATGTGAAGAGGAGTCAATCCTTAATAACTATGTCACTGTTTAAAAGTAAAACAATTTAGGTTAGGTTTTAGTTATTTAAAGTTAAAATATTTGTAATAAATTAGTTGGTATTTTAAAACAATCCAAAATATGTATTTAAATTATTTATTGCCCAAACAAACTTATTAAATCAAATTTATAAACAACATTAATATAAATTTACAAAACCTTTTATTTTACATTTTTATTTCGTTTTAAAAGAATGAATGACTCAACCATTATTAATAGACTCCTCCCCAAATTTAAAGTTAAAAGACATTTTGTAAACAACAGCGATGTGATACCAATGCAAAAATCGACTATTATTTATAAAGCAGAGACCCCAGTGAGCTTTCAAACAATTGATGTTACATTTTTACTACCGTGTACCTGTGTAAGTTGCATAGGCATAGGCACAAGCATAACTACCAAGTCGCCACTTTATCAACATATCATCACATCACAAGGCATATATCTTAAATATATCATCAACAGTCAATAAAACCTTATCATTTACTCAATTTAGTTTTCCTTTTTCTTACCCATCAATTAACTAACTTACTAAGTCATAATCTAGTCTGTTAATAAATTATTTTACTTATCAGTCTTTTAAAGTTTTAAACCATTACTTTATTTTTTTCTATACTTTTTCTTAGCAGGTCGCACGATTTTTTAAAAAATTTTTTTTTGTATATAAACTAATAAAATTTGCTGATAAAAATAATACTAAATTTATTATTGTAGCATTTAGTTACCGAGAAAACGAATTTTGAAAGAATTATTTTTACTTTCAACTTGCGCCATGTTAAGAGTGGCGCTCAATGTTAAGTGAGCATGGAGCGTTACATTCGCGCACAAGACGTGAAAAGAACGATTTAAAATTGAACACAACACAATTTTTCTTCTTGTTTTTATAACAGCTGTAAAATAAGAAAATAATAATTATGAATAATTTATATTTATAATAAAATTTAATTATAAATGATTAATTATAATTATAAAATAATTATATATGTATCTATAATTTATATATATTATTTATATATTAAAATTTAATAATGATAATCATATTACAATGGTATTTATATTTTTATATCATATAATATATTATAATTTATATATATATATATGTTGGGCAGCTGTTGAACTGCATGAAGGAGCTTCTGGGTTCAGACTGGTTGGCTGACCAATAACTATAAAATAAATTGATAACGAATTGAACAAAAAATTATGTCTCAACTATTTTTTAATTTTATTATTTTTACTAATTGTGGCATGGCTGAAAAAAAATTAAAAAAATTCACTTGAATTACAGTTTCAAAAATAATATTACAGAATGTTAATATATGATTATTTATTACATTTCTTAAAAAATTATTAATAATAATATATTATATATATAATATCATATATAATATAATAATAATAATCAAGCAGGAAACTTAATAGTTATGACCAT
>NW_008703664.1:4386773-4446585 GCF_000326865.2 Helobdella robusta | reverse complement strand
GCCCATGAAACTTAGCAGTTATGAACATTCTTATAAAAAAGCACAGCCAATACAACGCATTTTGGTGACCGACGGTGCACGCGGAAAAAAATCCATAAAAAATTTCATTATACTCTAATTTCAAAAATATTTTGACAGAATGTTAATAAATGGTTAATTATCACATTTCTTCAAAAAAAATCGGTGTTGCCCATGAAACTTAGCAGTTATGAACATTTTTATAAAAAAACACAGCCAATACAATGCATTTTAGTGACCGACAGTGCACGCGGAAAAAAATCCATAAAAAATTTCATTATACTCTAATTTCAAAAATATTTTTACAGAATGTTAATAATTGGTTAATTATCACATTTCTTCAAAAAAAATCGGTGTTGTCCATGTTTAACTAACTTTATAAAAAAATTAAAATACACCAACCTCGTAGCGAATAGTCTGCAACAAATGTGACTCACAACAACAAAGAAAAAATATTTTTATAATAATTCACATTTCTTTTATCGCTCATAACAACCAAAAATTATATAGATAGGCGCATTTTCGAAAAATAAACAAAAATAACGACGACGAAAACGCGAGTTTGCGATAACAATGTAAATTCACTTTCAGAAAAATTCGTTAAAGTTCAGTGCGCGCTTCTGCATTTTTCAACGTTATGCGACCTGCTACTTTTTCTGCTTGAACATTTTTTCTCCGTTATTTATTTTTTATTATCTTTTTTTTATACCACTATCTTGCAAAATGTAACATTTGTCAGATTTTGATTTTTTAAAGAATAAAAAAACATCATAGTAGACAGCACTGATCTACTCTAAGTACTTGTTAACCGTAGGTAGGTAGAAAGCTCTAAATGTCAAAAATGTGATCGTAATAAAATCCAACACTAAGAGGTTCTTTTGATTCAAGCTAGTAAAAAATGTAGCTGTGTAAGTTTGAATGTGGTAAATAATAAAAAGTGTGGATAAAAGTCTAGGAGAGAAAAGCAGAAGAATGATAATTATCATTCATAATGAATGGTAATGAAATGATATTGATATCTTTTTTTTATGATAATAATCATCATTCATCATAATGAATTGTATTGTATTGTGCGATATCTTATCTACCATTTTTTAATTAAAAAATGAAATGAAAAATGTGTCCTATAAAATAAAAACAGTGCGAAATATATAATTAACTTACCAGTAACTTCTTTACAAATGACTATTTTAAGTAGCAGTACCAATCGAATCGACTAATTATACCAAAATTCATCCACGTGCCGAAGAAGTTTATTTACATAACGTCAGTGCACTCACAAATATTCCATGGTAAAACAAACGCAATTATTGTTTGGCACAAGGTATGGACAGCCAAGCTTTCAAATTACTTACATAATATAAAATACAGATGTTGACATCATATATGTAGAACATGAACATACATAAAAAGAATAAATGTTGACATATGTTTATAAATAATTATTATAGAATATAAATATAATATAAAATATAATATAAAACACATATGTTCATTTGTATATGCTTAGAAAAAGTTGATGTATTTAAGTGTTGTCCATTGATGGCCAGAAGTGAGCAAAGAAATTGACATTCAATAATGAATGCCAATAGCAACGTCAGTAGTATAGTGCCAATTTTTTGTAATGAAATACAAACCAAAGTGATCAAATGTGAGTCAATTGAGTTAAACTAGGCGGATCATGACCTGGATATCCTATAATAGACGTTAACAGCAAACTTCAGTTTCAGGCTATTAAAACTACCAATGTGTAAGATCAAAGAAGTGCCAAATTTTTTGTTGAAAAAGATAACTTAGTATTTAAAATTTGTTTGATTATAAAAATATAATTTGTAATAAACATCAAAAATTACACTAAATTGCTTATTATGTTTTATTTAAAAAATGGTAAAATGTAAGTTGAACTGATTGAATCATCTTATCTAACAATAAATTTTTATATAGTATGTCCTATAATATGTCACATTTATTTTGTTTTTATTTAATTCAATCAATCAATCTTTGTTTAGCTTCCAGAGACCCAGTTCTCCGAGGTAGAACGTTGTTTTCTTTGTCATCAACTTTTTGCGCCAAATTAGACGATCAGTTGTATCCATTTCATTTAAATTTAGTGCTTTCATGTCTTGCTCGATTGTTTGCAGGACTTCTTTGGACGGCCTTTGGCACGTGTGCCAGGTACTTCAACATCTGCAAGAGAAGTTATGGCACTGTTTCCACTTCGTTTGACATGACCAAACCACCGCAGACGGTGTTGCCGGCATTCTTCCTTTATATCATCTAAAACCAGCACGACGCAGGATTCAGACTAATTCGTTGCATCCATCGGAGCATTTTCATGTCGGTTCGTTGAAGTTGTTGTTCTGGTTTGTTTGTCATTGGCCATGTTTCTGCACAATATAACAACACCGGACGTATCACAGATTTATAAAGTCTTGATCGTAGTGGTAGTGGGACGTCACGCCGCATCAATATAGAGGCAAGGAGATGCCATTTATTCCAGGCTGCACGTATGCGTGCTCGAACGGCAGCTTCAGCTGTTCCAGTACAATCCAGAACATCCCCTAGATATTGAAACGATGTAACTTTCTCTACCTTAATGGCTTCAAAAACATTGCTATTTTGAATTTGTTGTTGTGGATTGATGCAAGCAGGACAAACAAAATTGGACACTTTAGATAAAATACCAATTATTTTTGAACAACGTTTGTGACACCCCTGGTTACACTGCTGACACTTGATTGAATTGTTACCTATACTAGCTTTACAAACCGAACAGGTTCATCGTCCAGTAGTTGTGGTTTTGATGGGTTCACCAGTGTTCATTGCTTTGGTTTTGCTGATGATCTTCTCTCAATGATTTTCTCGACAATTTTCAAGGAGTGTTCTAACAGACGTATACCCCGATATGATGAACAATTCAATGGATCACCTTTGCCTTTGTATAGCGGAACTATCATGCCATATTTCTATTCAGTCAGCATTGAGCAATTTCAGGGGCATTTTTTTGTTTTCATTTAATTATTCGTTATAATTTATTTTAATTAATATAAATCATTGATAGCCATTACATTTTTACATCTCTTTTCTAAGGTGTATTCTAAAGTATCTATTATGTATATCTATTCTGATGGTCACATCTTCACACCAAGTTCTGTATCTAAGCTTGCACATCACTTTTTCTCGCTATTCGTTTGTTTTGCGAATTGTTTAAAAATGGCTTTGGTTAGTGACCGCTGTTTTTTGGTGATTATTTCTTAATAGTTCATAACAAATTAATTAAATAGTTTTTATCTTTTCAGTCTACTGCTCAAAAAGTTCAAGAAGTCAGAGAAGTCACTAGGATAGAACGAATAGGTATTCAAAATAAAATAACAATATTATTATTATTATTATTTATTTTTATTATGATATAAAATTTTTTTTATAAATATATAATATATAAAAAAAATCAAAATGCACTGCAGCTACGTCCTGTATATATTATATCGCTGTATCAGCACATATCTAGCGAGAAATAACTACGCCATATCTTTTGCTGGGTAAATGTATATTTTTCTGCCTGCCATGTGATAAATATTTGTAAGATAAGCATGGAAGTGAGGGTAAAGATAAATTTAAAAGTGAACTTAGATTAATCATTAATGCAATTAGTAATAATAAAGATTAGAATGTTAATCTCATACTTCGATTTAGAATATTTATACATTTAATTTTAATTTAACACATTCAAAATAATATAAAAAAATAAAATAACATAATAACCGTGAAAATGTATTTTTGAAAAGATGAATTCATATTTTCATGCTGAACTTGCTGTAATGCTTTTAAGCATAAAAGGCAGAAAATACACTCTAATGCATTATGCATGGTAGGCGTGATTGTACACTTTTATGAATCTTAAACATTACCAAGCACAAAAGTATACTTTCATAAACTTTTTGACATTTGTAGATATGAAAATATACTTTTATGTTTATGGTTTATATACTATTAATGTTCAAAAAGTACAAAAAATTAAAATTTACAGTCGTATTTTTTTATTAATCTTAGTTTAATTTTAATTTTATTTATACTCTCACTCAATACTAGCTCATATAAATATTAATTGCAAGGTATACTCTTGCCTACTGCTTTTATGATAGCACAGCACTCTTTTGCAATTTATTTAGAGTTTTTTTGCACTATATACAATGTGCACAAAATAAATTTACAATTTTTTCTACACCGTTCATATAATGCACAAAATTTATTCAAAGTCAATTAATGATGGGAGGTTACATTATGATATGCATGAAACTATTGAAAAAAATAAATAATGCAGCTATAATTCACTTATTCACAAGTTGCAGTGTGATAAAATTTGAATTCAAATGATTTAAAATAAAATCATAGTTTCATAGTTGTGATTGTAATTCCAAATCCATATAGATGCAATTTTCAAACCATGACTTTACAATAGTCACAAATGTTCATAATTGAGTACGGAAACTATAACTCATAACCTTGTTAAATATTAGTTTAGCCTTATTTGTTTCAAATCAGGTTTTCTCTATTTTAATGAAATATTGATATTTACCTTAAGTAAGATCAGCATTTTTTCATTTTCCAACTCTGATACATTTTTTTCATTTTATTTCAGGTGCCCACAGCCATATAAGAGGTTTAGGATTAGATGATGCTTTGGAAGCAAGAAAAATATCACAGGGTATGGTTGGCCAGGTATCAGCTCGTAGAGCTGCTGGAATAATTCTGGAGATGATAAAAGAAGGCAAGATTGCTGGTAGGGCCATTCTCATTGCTGGTCATCCTGGAACTGGAAAAACTGCCATAGCCATGGGCATAGCTCAAGCATTAGGTTCAGACACTCCATTCACATCTATAGCTGGCAGTGAGATATTCTCATTGGAGATGAGTAAGACAGAAGCTTTGACTCAAGCCTTCCGAAAATCAATCGGAGTCAGGATAAAGTTAGTTTTTCAGTTGAAAAGTTTAATATTTTCATCTTAATCTGATTAAATTTTTTAACAGAGAAGAAACTGAAATAATTGAGGGAGAAGTAATCGAAATACAAGTTGACAGACCAGCCACTGGAACTGTGAGTTTATAAAAAAATTTTATTATCAACTGGTAAATGACAATGCTGGTTTGTTGAAATTGATGATTTTGATCATGGTATAGTGATAATAATCTTATTTACATTTATATGCTCGTTCTTTCTCACTCATAGAATGGTCAAACTTTTCATAAACACATTCCGGCATCGTGAAAATTGTCAAAAAAAATTAATATATAGTGTGAATTCAAAATGTTCTGCTTGAATTATTAATAAGTTATTCTTACTGTTTTTTTTAAATTGTATTACATTTGTTAATTTATTTGATGTTTTATGTTTTAATTTATTCAATGTTTTTATGTTAAACAACATTTCATTAATAGTTACAAGCTTTGAGTGACGTTTTAGTAATATTTGCCTAAAAAACCGAAAAAAACTTAATTTACTTGATTAACTACAAAAGATTGAAGATTTTTATTTAATTCATTTCTAAAACAGATTTTTTTAATTTAAAAAATTTTCTTTAATCTTGTTTTTTTTTCCAACAATTTAGGGCTCAAAGGTAGGAAAATTAACCATAAAAACAACAGAAATGGAAACCATATATGACTTGGGTCAAAAAATGATTGAAAGTCTTACAAAAGAAAAAGTACAAGCTGGGTTGGTTTCAGTTTTGTTCAATCAATCTAATAATATAAAATAAATATTTGTGTACATAAAAATAAATATAGGGACATCATAACAATTGATAAAGCCACTGGTAAGATAACAAAATTGGGTAGATCTTTCACCAGAGCTAGAGATTATGATGCCATGGCTGCAAATGTTGGTTATTATTGTTTTATTTTATAACTTTAAAATTACCTCAATCATTCCTGTGGTCAAATTATAATAGAATTATGAATTTCTAACTAATCATTAGTAAATTAAATGCTTTATTGTTTACAAATTGTGTCTTTTAAATTATGCACACTAGACAAGATTCGTACAATGTCCAGAAGGTGAATTACAAAAACGTAAAGAGGTCGTCCATACAGTAAGCTTGCATGAAATTGATGTGATCAACAGTCGAACACAAGGATTTTTAGCATTATTTTCTGGTGACACGGGTGAAATAAAAAGTGAAATTAGAGAGCAAATAAATTTCAAAGTTGCTGAATGGAGAGAAGAAGGAAAAGCAGAAATAGTCCCTGGGGTATGATTTTTTCTTAATGTATGGTTTTTCATAATTGTAAATTGCATTGTATATTTTACAACTTTTTGGTCCAACGGATTTTTTTATCAAAAATTGTACTAACATTTTTCTTTTCACAATTTTCATTTTAATATACAATCGTTTGGCTTGAGGTTTCCAATTAGATAATGGCAACAATAATGACTGCCTGCATGGGTGTTGATGCACTCTACAAACGTCAACAAAAGAGATGAAATTGTTAAATGGTTTGAAAAAAAAACAGAAATTTTATCAAGTACCTCAAATGTCTCATCTTACAGTAGTGCAGAAACAAAAGGGTGTCAAAGTATTATTAGGTATAATATGAACATTTATATAGCGCCATATGTACCGCTGCTTCAGAGTCATTTGGAGCCCCTGTACACATATCAAATAGATGTGCCCATTCTTTTTAAAAAGACTCAGTGGGAAACATTGTCACAGGTCTATGGATAAATCTTTTTCAAACATCCAGTGACATGACGGAAGCTGCTGGCCTCAAGACGGAATTTCGCTACAGGCATGGGCAAATTTATAAATGAAATATATGTGCTCTTTCTTTATAAAAAGCATTTCCGAAAGTTGTAAAGGGTCATTGGCATATTTTTAGAAGGCTTGTACAAAAGTATTATACATTAAATAAAATTTTTCAGATCGCTAGGTGCAGTAGATCCTGTATTTTTAGTTTATTAAGCAATTATTCCAAGGTATTGCGTCACATGTTAAGTAAAATGAATAAAAATGTTCTTAACACGCTAAGTTTGCTTGTTAAAACCATCAATAAATATCATGCTTACAATATTTTCACGTAGGAGTGCAATTTGCGATAAAAAAAGAATTGACAAAACTTTTTAACCATTTTGATTTAACAGAACAACTTTCAGCTAAATATAATGTTCTTCGTCTAAAGGGTAATTAGCATATTTATGTGTGTTCCGGTAAACTAACAGAATCCATCATTGATACATCGCCCCATGGTTGATAGGAATGCTTTAAAAGTTTACCAAGGGTTTGTAGGGCAATCTGGCATGTTCGGGGAGGAATATGAGGTCCTGATATGTTTTGATGATATTATTTTACGTGTTAAAACTAGAAACAAGAAGCCAGTAGGGCATTTAAAAATGAACGGAGCGCTAGAGCAAGGTTTGTTAAAGATAAGTCTGACGGTTTTGGTCTGAATGGTCTGCAATTTTTTGTTAAATATGTGGAAGACTTTCTATAACAGAGAATATCAATAGTCTACCAAGTTTTGTTGAGTGATAGAAAACATCCTGCACTGAAGTTTGATTTAGCCAGTTTTACCAGGGCGAGTGCCAAGATGGACGAGAACTACTTCAATATTGAATAAGGAATGCTTAGGAAACTATAAATTACACATACTCATCCTTTGTCAAAATATTTACATATTATGATTTTTGCAGGTATTATTCATAGACGAAGTACACATGTTAGACATTGAGTGTTTTTCCTTCCTGAATCGGGCCGTTGAGAGTGATATGGCGCCAATACTTATTGTGGCCACCAACAGAGGCATCACTAAGTAATTTTTGGTTAATTCATTCTACTATTTTAGACAGAGACTTTGGGTTTGAAACACCCTCAATAAATATTTTTTTTACAGTTGAGGTTAAATTGAATATAATCTCTACATAAACTTTAATTTATAATTGTTGCAGCTCTTTTTTAACATCTATAAAATACTGGTTTTAATAATTTATTATGAAAATTATTTTTAAAGAACGTGGTTTATATAAAAAATATCAACAACCTTAAAAAATAATTCGAGCTCCTCCTACAGAAAATTTTATATCAAACGAGGGGACATTTTGTTTACGTGCAAAGTACAAGCTGCAGTGCCATCAAATTTGTAACTTGTGTGGCAGGCAGGCTTGTGTATTTTCTAATGAAGTAAATAATCCGCAACTGAGTGTTTATTTACAAAACAAATAATCACGGTACAAAACTGAGGCGAGTGACATATGTGATATATGGCGTCAAGGGGTATTTCGGTTTCATCATAGGTAGCTGAACGGCAACCCCCGATCTCGGGGAAAATGTTATCTAAACGTGTGTTGTTATATATATATATATATATATATATATATATATATATATATATATATATTGTTGAACTTAATTGAATTTACCAGGTTGTTTCTTTTTTCGTATAGTGTTAACACTTTATTCATAATCTATAAATAAAAAACTAAATTTCTACAATCTATCCCAGACGATGCACTGACATCGAAACATATAAAAAATAAAATACTTATAAAGATGACTCCTGGAAATTTAATTCATGATTTTGATTACAATAAGAAGCTAATAAGAAAAAGAATAGAAACAACCTGGTAAATTCGATCTAGTTCAACAAAATATGTATTTAAGAAAACATACTGCCTAAATACCTGTGTGCACGCGTGTATTTGAACTATAAACCATTTTCATTATTTCAGAATTAGAGGTACAAATTATAAAAGCCCACATGGCGTCCCTATTGATTTACTCGACCGATTGCTGATTATTTCTACCACACCATATGAAAATGATGAAATCAACCAAATTCTTAAAATCAGGTTCGCAACTTACGGCTGTTTTCTTTATAACATCTTAACTATCATAATCTGGCGTAACAAAAATTATAAATTTGGCTATTTGTTAAAGATGTGAGGAAGAAGATGTTGAAATGACTGAAGATGCGCTGACAGTCCTCACCAGAATAGGCCAAGAAACTTCATTGCGATATGCTATCCAGCTTATAACCACTGCCTACCTGGTCTGCCGAAAAAGGAAGGTTTGATCATTACAGACTAAATCAATCGTTGTAAAACATCTGTTCAACTAATATTAAACTGTTAGAAAATAGTTTAGCTGAATTTTTTGTTTTCTTTCACCAATCGTGTTAGATGTTTTTGTAAAAACAAGCCATAAGTCAGTGAGCGTGTTGCTTTATCACTGCTAAACTTTTTTTTATGAAAGGGCAAAGAAGTAGGCATTGAAGATGTCAAGAGAGTTTATTCCTTATTTCTCGATGAAAGTAGATCGACTCAGTATTTGAAAGAGTATCAACAGGAATACATGTTTTATGAAACAGGTTTCTATAAATTTGTTTATCGAGTTTAAAATTTTATTAAAACTTTTCTCTACTTTCAGGTATAGATGATAAAGAGAGCATGGAAATAAACTAGCGGCGGGTAAACATGTATGAACACATACATGCACGTATATACATTTATACTTTTTCATGTATGTTCACATGCGCATGTAAGTGACAAAACAAGGATTGTTTTTTTGTTTAATTTACCATTTTCTCAAAAAACGATGAAAAAGTTTCAATCAATTTCGTTTGAAGAAATATTTTGAAATAATATCAAATAAACGAATGTGATTTGCTGAATGAAGTACTAAGTGAAAGTGAAATAAATAGTGTCTGAAAGTCCAGTTGTCTGCTATTTACAAAATTTCGGGTCTGGCAAAAATGAAGCATAAACCGGGAAAACTTTGTACAGCAGTTACTAAAATATGAACATCTAAATCATATCGAAAGTTATAATCCAGTCGCCTTAACAAAATCAATAATTAAAGACGAACTTCGTTGCAAATAAAACAGGCTTTTTCACAAATTAAGAAAATTTTTAATACGAATTTTACTAAAAAAAAATTGAAAATTTTTGAAGTAAAAATATCGGCTTCATAATTTAAAAATCAATCTGCAATTCGAATATAAAATTGATGCCATACTGAAGAAAGCAGTTAAATAAGTTTTAGAAAATAGGTATTGAGATTCCAAATTTAGTTTTGTGACGAACTTTTATGAGACATTGACATGACCAAAGTAAAAGTGGTCTTACTATCCAAACAATATTTAAAAAGTATCCGAATAAATGCACCCTTGTAATAAAATTAGGCTTTGAACAATGGCGGTTCCAACATATAACAGGATGGAAATCAAAATAGGCACTTATTATAACAAGCCTACATTGATTGTACAAGCTTAAAAATTCTACTCCATTTACTACTTCTAAAGGTATTTATTTATTAATATCGATCCGCAGCACCATCGTTCAAAAATTAAACACTAATAGGGGCGAAAAAAAGAAGTTCAAGATGCTACGAAGCCCCTTGGCATATAATTCGGTGTAGGACCAACTCCCAGTCTGAATTGCTGCGAAACTGTTTTCGCACGAAATGCATTTAAAGTTATAAACTTTAATGTTTGGAACCGTATTACCTAAGTTATCGTGAAGAAATCCTCTAAATAAAATTTCATCATTTTTCTCCAGAACCTTTACAGCCTCCATAAATGTGTGTGGCATTATTAATTTGAACATCTGATCCGTTTTTTCCACTAAAACTGTAACTTCGAAGGTATACCTATTTAATTTTGTTAAATGACAGTATCTACTTTGGTTCTTATTATAATGACACATGTCAACGTTCAATTCATCTAACAAAGTAGTACAATCTTCAGGATATTCATCGCCGTATGTACATCTCAGCCAACTGGATAAAAATGCCGGAAGCATGCTTATGATACTTTCTGCTTGATTCTCGACAGTCTTTATAGCTGACTGTTTTACTTGAGCGGTCCAATTGACTTTCACTTGGACTAAACTTTGACAGTTGACCATAGTTAAACTTGTTACAAAATTGTCGACTTTTAAATTTCCACAATGCTTTTCATAAATGTGCCACGGGAGGTAGTTCGTTGGTTTGCCTGAATCATCTGGTACAGCAATGTAAGCCAGGGGAACAGCTGAAAGCACAAGAATTAATGTGAGTACAATATTAGTCTTTGCCGATTTGTTATCAAGACTGAAGCCCCAGAATTTGAAACCTCCTTTTGACCAATAAGCAAACATGGCCACGGATGCTAACAAAAAGAGAGTCGTTAAAAGTTTCAACATCCCAGAAAGTGAAAATATTTTTAACAAAGAAATAATAAAATAAACCACACCTATTGTGGCAATGAAGGGGCTTAGAATGACAAGAATACCCCACCCACATGATGCTCTCAACAGACTTATCCAGGTAGTATGTGGAAAAAACATAACCGTTATTCTCCACCAAAAAAAACAAACCAAATGAGGAATCATAATTTGATAAGTTCCAGACCATGATTTTCTCATAGCCATATTAGCGAAGATAAATGGAACAATTAAAAATGCAACGGAAGGCAAGCCAATCTTTATTTCAAAGCAAGAGTAAATGCTAAATGATATTCCTGTGTTGGCAAAAAAGTCAAGAATATGGTATATTACAGGAATTTTAGGCATCCCAGCTAGGATGAAAGGCAAAGTTGCTAAATTGTCAAGCAAGATAGCCAGAATAGCTAAATGATCATATTTATCACTTAGAGCAAACCAGCAAGCAACGGTAATAACCAAGCTGATGCACGTTATCTCGGCACACGGAATCCAAGTTTTGTCGGCTAAGGCAAAAGTAACAGCGAGGCCAGGTAACGAGATGAAGAGAGTGAAGTATGGAGTCAATGAATTCCAAGTATATGCAGATTCAGCACTTTCTTGAATGAATGTATCAGCAAATCGGTCTAGCATATCTGCAAGCACTTTTACATCATTCAGTTTTCTTCGAGAGTAAAACATCTGCATGGTGGAGATGATGATGACAAAGAAAGAAACGTAGAAACCCAAAATTGGAGTGATCCACAACACAACATTAAACGATATCAGATTGTATAAAAAGAGAACAACTAGCATGTAAATTTGCTGGATAGGCATTAATGTTTTTAACCAAATATAGCCTTGAGTACCAGCTGTTTCTACTATGTTGTCAATTATCCACGTAAATGTTTGCCCTGGTCGTTGGAGAACCTGGAAATAATTGAATAATTTGGGGTGATATGTGTGTGTATATATATATATATATTTATATATATATATATATTTATGTGTGTGTGTATAGTATACATATATAAAACATACGTAGTTATATAGTGTACATATATAAAAACATACTTTATGTATACTTTGCAATATAAATAACAATAAGAATTATCATTTCACTGAGAAACTCGTACTAGATCAGCAGCGTTCAGCGGTTTAATTTCTCATCTAGTTATAACGAAAATTTTAATGTATAGAATCTTTAAATTTTTTTATAAAGATCCTGCTCAGCCATTTAGGGAATGTATGTATACCCTGTTAATTCTTAAAGAAAATAAGGCTTCTTTAGCTTTTAAAAATATTTTCTAAGTCTATGATGATAACTACAAAACATTACATATGTAAAGCTGTAATTATAAAGACTATATATAAGTTCTTTATTTTGGTGTTCTAAGTGCCACTTCTTTTTTTTTCAGTTCTGTTGCCCTCATACTCTAACAAAATAAAACAGTTTTTCATGTCTATAACATCTCAATTTGACACTTGGACTAACTCATCCGCAACATTTATTTTTCTTCTCATTATTAAAGCCATTTTTCGAATTTCCATATAATTTTTTTTTGCTTCTCTATATTTTTGCATTACCAAATTTTGGAAATATATTTTAAACTCACACATTTCTCAAACATGAATTTTATATCTTCTCTTTTAAGGTTGACAAAACATTTTTTCAGAACACAATTATAGATTCTTTTAAATTATTCAATGCCATTTCCATTCAACCCATTTATAAACAATCACATCTTCGTTTTGTTTTCAAATACCTCCCAGCTTACGTCACTCATGAACAACAAATTTTTTGTAGCTCCGTGAATTCATTTAATCTTTATTCTGGTTTCATTAATCATATTTCATGTACAAGACAAAATTTTCCAGATACTAGTAGTATCTATTCACATGACAGTTGTTCTAAATAAATTTACTCTTAGACTATACTTTTTCCAGATTATAAATTTGTATGTTGCTTTTGACCATTATAGATTGTTAGTGAAAACCTAGAAATATAAAATTTTTACCAAAGTTAAATACATATTATCCTTTTCTTTGTAAAAAAAATGCTAAATGCAGTATTTAAAGCTGGCTGAATTTCAGTCATAATTTGTCTCAACACATCTAATTATTTTGTTTGGCTATACTTTGACATCAATTTGGGTTAAAATTATTGTAATAACTTTTTTATAGAATGGTGAATCATTTGAATAATCAGGATTGGAATCATTAGCCAGTAACTTTAGCGACCAAGAACTTTTACCATGCAGTTGTTTCATCATTCTGTTCACAAAATCTTCTTCAGAAACATTCTCTTTGATTGCTTGAGATAATATGAAAATTGTTTAATTAAAAATATATTAATCCAATATAATAATTAAAAAAAACTTCAAAAATGAGGCGATAAGACAATAACTTGTTTAAATAAAACGTTCCTTTTACGAATTTTTATGCATGTTCAAATAAAGTTTAAAAGAAATAGACATCATACGTTACAATCTTCAATATTTTGATATATCATTTCAAACACAAAAATATTAAACCTTTTTCAAGCAATTTTCTTTCCACTTTATTTTCTGATAGTTCAGCAACTCTGCGTTTATATTCTTCCTTAGTCAAATGTTTGTCACCCATGCAAATTTTTTTGAACAGCTTACTGGCTGCATTTCTACCTTTTTTTTCCCAGCTACTTGTATTGACGCACCAGTGGACATCATTACCGTTCTTATTAGTTATTCCTAAAAAAATTTTAATTATTAAACAACTACAAAAATTAAAAAAATTGAACATGCCTAGGTTATTAACCAAACATTTTTTGAGAAGTTCTGTTGCATGTTCATTGCCTTTCCTAGACGATTTCAAGAGCCAATGCACAGCTAGTTCGGCATCCTCAGCAACATTATCGATTTCATATTTATTCAAATAATATTTACCAAGTTCAAGCTGACCTATTTCGTCACCATTTTCTGCTTTTTCAGTCAGTTTTTCAAATTCTAAACAAAATAATTTAATGCGTTAATTTAAAAGTATACTCATCACACAAAAAATTTAAAACTTTTTGTAATATTGACGGTGTGACATGTTATCAAAATAATGAAAATAAAAAATATTTGCAGTCCTGAAACATTTTTTAAAAATTATTTGTAATCCTAACTATGGAAAAAAGTTTTAATGCTTTATAAATTTAAAATTTAACGTTTTTGCTTAATGAAACATACAAATTAAAATAGAAAAATCCCCTGATTAAGCAATTTGTGAAAGAATACTAAAGATCAAAAAACATGACACACACAAACATATATATATATACAATAATTTTTTTCTCGTGTTAACTGTCAGCTGGGTTGTTTTCATCTGATTGAATCGTAAAAATGGTGACCCAAAAAAAGACAAAAAAGGCGATCGAGAGAATTAACTCTCGCTAAGCTCTCTCGTGAAAAGTGGTAAATACTTCTCAGGTTACCAGCAGACGCTGAAAACTTTGAGGCAGGGAAAGGCGAAATTGGTAATCAATGCCAACAACACCCCGTCTCTCAGAAAAAAGTGAGATCCAGTACTAAGCTATGTTGACCAAAACAGGGGTCCACCATTACAATGCCAACAACATTGAGTTAGGGACTGCTTGTGGAAAATACTTCAGGGTTAAGACACTCAGTATTACTGATCCTGGTGACTCCGACATCATCAGAAGCATGCCAACAACAGATATGGCCTCCCCATAATTTATGAAATCCGCCGAATTTGTAGCGTTGAGTATTACAACGCCAGAAATTCGGTAGATTTCATAAATTACTGTATATATTGTGGTCTTTTGCCAGAGCATATATATATATATATATATATATATATATATATATATATATATATATATACAATATTCTATAAATTCTACGTTTGGCGTTAATATGTTTGTAGTTCGTTTTTTCAATTTTTCTCACTGAAGTTTTTTGGTGAACGTTTAGTTTATTAAAATTCAAAATAAACTTATTTTCCAAATTCATGCTGCAAATAAGGCCATATTTCGATTCCGAATGAATCATCATCAGTGCTTTCTGTTGTTTATATAGGGAAATATTGACTTTGTCAAAATGAATTTAGATGGAGATTGACTTTGTCAAAGTGAACTTAGATGGAAATTAGGTGTCAGGTTTCTTTCCATGAATTCGGAAAATAAGTTTATTTTGAATTTTAATAAACTAAACGTTCACCAAAAAACTTTAGTGAGAAAAATTGAAAAAACGAACTGCAAACATATTAACGCCCAACATTCGGTAGAATTTATAGAATATTGTAAAAATTATGGTCTATTACCAACATATATATATATATATATATATATATATATATATTGGTAACAGACTGTTGTTAACGCAACATTTCAAAAATTCAACACTACTTTCAACATTGTTCAACTTTTTTTCAAAAAAAAAAAGAAAAAGTTGAACAATGTTGAAAGTAGTGTTGAATTTTTGAAATATAAATATATATATATATATTATATGTATGTATATAATATTTATTTACATATGGAATTACTTATGAATACTCATACATACTTAGCATTTATTTCTTCTACTTTATATTATATATTGTACAGCCAGAAAATTTTCTAAATTACTTCCAATTGTAAGCTTGTCTCTAATCTCTTGATGATTTATTTAATATAAACCATGTTTTGTATCATAATTTATATCATATTTAAGGGTAAAGGGTATTTAATAATCGTTGATGTCATTTTATCTGTTAATATTTTAACAAACATACACACATGTAATTTCAGTCTAAAAATGGCAATGGCAATGGCATACTTATCTTGTTTCTAGTATTATATTTTTCATTTAAGTTAAATAAAAAAAGGTTAAGGACTCATACACTCTTTCAATGTTCAGAGGAATCAACAACAACCAAACAGCATGTCATATACATAAATTCCTTTTTTGTCATATTCAAACTAGGTCACTGCAAAACAGGTCCAGATGCCATTAACGTTAACCAGCCACTAGACAAGGCCATCTTGTAGTCCATCGCACCTTCCTTGATTTTAATGGCTGCATTCATGATCTTAAAATCTATTTCTCTGTCTATCTCATTTAATTATATCATAAATAACATTTATATAATTTTCAAGTAGCTAATAAGATGTTAACTATTTTTTGAAATCTAATTAAAATTTATCATTGCATTGAATGTTTACAAATAAATTAACAAAACTATATGGCAAAACTGAAGATCAGTCATAGGTTTTCCCAGCATTATTTATTTTTAGTTTATTGTTACAAAAGGCATATATGTTCCTCCCAAATGTTTACTTTTTTTTAGTTTATTGTTAAAAAAAACATATGTGTTCCTTTCAAATGTACAACTAAAAGCTAAAATAAATTAAAATGGCCAGAATGCAATTTAGTTTATTAATGTTATCCATATTTTACGAATGTCTTAAAAATTTAAAAATTAAAAATTTTTTACTTTAAAATTTAACAATTAAAACCATTTGAAATATATGAATAAAAGTAAAAAAATACAACAAACTTATTAAAAAGGCTTTTGATCTTATCCATTATTATGTGTAAATTTAAAACAAACATTTTAAAAAAGATTATAATGGCCATAACACATCAAATTAAGCATTCAGAAACAGTGCTATATGTATATGCAGAAATATATGAATTGAGCTATAGCCTTTTATAAATAAATAAATAAATGTATTTGTTTGAATGAGTATTTAATTAATTTAATTAAATAGATGTGTTGAATTACACTTAACAGGCATTATGTAGCACTTTAAAAAACAATAGATTTGAATTTGACATAGGAATTGACTATAGCACTGTAACTCATAATATGATGCTTCCGGTAATCATTGCAGTGTAATGGTAACCGATTACTCATAACTAAAATTAATATATACATAGATAATATAAATATTATAATTATATGCATAATTAATATAATATAACACATCCAGGCAAATGTTCAACAATTCCTATGCTATGTGACTGTAATCAATTATCAATGACACTATAATAAAAGATAAATATACTAGTATAGATAGATGGATAATATATCTGTAATATTTAATTAAGTAGTTCTGCATATGTCAGAGCTACAATAATAAAGAAAGACTAAAAAAAATGTAATTCAATAAATTATAAAATAAAATACAAATTCAAACTCCAATTAATATTAAATTAATTAATAAAACTTATTTAAACATTTATAAATCACATTACCTAGTCAATTAAATAACAGATATATGACCTCTATAAACTTTAATTATCAAACTAACGTTTAATTTTATTTAATCATAACGGTGGGAAGGGCTTATTTTTATTAATAAATAATAAAAACAAATGCGGTAAAAAAACCCAGGACCAATCTTCGGTTTTGTCCCAAAGGCATATTGATGTTTATATAATATTATAATATGTATAGAACACGAAACCCGAAGTTTCTTTTTCCGACATGCCAACTGTAAAATTATACGTTGCTCTGTCGTGCTAGGACTCAGATGTCGTACTCCAAATAACAGCAAAAGTAAGTTTACCAAAGACCCTTACGATCCTACAAAAGTTGTGATTCGTGATGTTGATGCGTGAACCTTAGAACTTTAATTTACTATGGACTGCCAAGAAAAGTGTTGACAGTAAATATATTCACTTTAAGCATATGATAATGTTGACAGTAAATATATTCATTTTAAGTATATGATAAAGACAGACCCATTAAACACTAGACACTATTAAATAAAGACATAAAAAATTAATGCTTATTAATTTATTTTATAACATGAATTTTTAAACTGAAATTGCCTTATTGTATCTCACCCATTTACACTTTACTGGAAGCAAGAGAAACAAAAATGTCACGTCATGCATCCATTATAATTGGTGCAGAGAAATTAAGCAGGTGGTCGTTTACAATGTAAAAATACAACGCAATGACGTAATTGCATGCTAGACAACATTCAGATCAAACGCTTCATTTTATAACTTATATATCAATTATAAAATATGTTTCTGAGATTAAGGGGTAATTTAAAAAAGATTCAACAGTGCTCCTCAATAAATTTGATGAGCAGATGGGTCTCAAGATTCGCTCTGAGCTTTACAAGTTATGGAGATAGCGTAATAGAACGTATGCTGCATATCACGTTGCCGATGGCACTCTCGATCTTATTTTTTCAGTTGAATTTTTATCTAAGGATAGTACAATTTTTTCTAAAGGTGTTTACTTAGATCACAGTTTCATTCATAAGAGTTGTTTTTCCATTCATTTATCATCAGCCGATAATCACCAAAAAACGGATTTATTCATGAGATCAAATTCATAACAAATTATTTGCTCACCTCCCATCCCTGCAATATGTCGCGGGTCCATTTACTGAGAGTGATCCTGATGTTGCTTATCAAAAACTTTTGAGTAATTTGCAATCAATAGATGACGTTGTCGCCCCATTACATAATGTTGTGACTCGTAGAGACGAAGAACGTCTTGTTTAAGTGACTATTTTTGTTTAATGCGAGTGAATCAGTCTGGTTATAGAGAAAATCATTCAACGGAGATGGCCTTAATCGATGTAACGTCTGGATGGTTTGCATATACGGACGCTCAAAATTTTTCATTGTTAGCATTATTATTAGATATGAGCGCGGCCTTCGACTGCGTTGATCAATCTTTGACAGTCGAAAAGCTTAAACATTGTTTTGATGTTTCGGCTTGGTTGCCCTAAAATTTGAATCATATCGCAACAAACCTTTTATGACAATAAGCTTCAAAAAGAAAGAAGTGGATATCGAAAGTTGGAGTACTGTGTTCAGCTTTGGAATCCAGACTTACAAAAGGATAGACATATGTTTGAGAAAATTAAAAGAAGGGCCACGAGAATGATCAAGGAATGTCGAAGCATATCATATGTAGACAGATTAAAAGTTTGTGGCTTGACAACATTAGAACAAAGAAGATTTGATTCAGGCATACAAAATCATCACTACGAAGGAGAACTTGAAATCAGTGAAATTTTGTGAGCTTAGGATAAACAGTAAAACAAGGGGGCATAAACATAAGATATTTAAAAAAATATTTTTCAGCTAGAACTGTCAACGAGTGGAACAAACTGGGAGATGAAATAATATGCACAGAAACAACTAATAACTTTAATGCAAACTCGGCAAAAATAGAATATTAAAAAGTCTCAGAGTAGTCCTATCCAAGAATTAATCTTCTTGGATCACTATAATAAATCTTTGTTATGTTAACTAACTCAGTGACCAGATTTACAGTATTACACCTTACAAGCTAGGAGAGGAAATAATATGCGCAGAAACAATAACTTGTTTGTTCTAATTTAACGGCCCTGAAGCTCCCATAATGGTGCTATGGTGTGCCTTATCGCAATTAGCTTATTCTGTATATTTTAAAAATATTGTCAGTTAATGTTAATCAACACTCGTTATCATTTTAAATCATTTATCAATTTGTTAGTTCATTTATTTAGTTTCAAGTATGATTATCCTTATGAATGTCTAGAGCCATCACCACCGACTATAAAAATCCCAACCAAGCCCATCTAAGAACTGACAAATGGCCAATTCCAGATATACGTAAAACCCTTACCTGGTCAATCGTAACGTTTAAAAGACCCACAGACCGACACCATCCATACCAGCGCAGTGCAAAAAGACCGTCCAAGCCCACCATCCGACTACCGCCTGCGCCTATATTGGGAACCGTAATTATTGCTGCTTCCACTTATTATCTTTTTCTTTCTTCCACCAACGATGGCATGCCTAAGGATTCTTTATTTTGAAAAATACTTTTTCCTTTTGGCGACCGGGCCTCCACAATGCAGTTCGCCATTAATGAACACCTTACACGCCTCTGAGGATTCTCTTTATTGTGACTATTTCTTCTTTGGCAACCTGGGCTCCACGTGGGATTCGCCCACAATAGCTGCTCCATACGCCTCTGAGGTTTCTCTTTATCTTGACTACTATTTATTTCTTCTTTGGCTACCGAGTCTCCACCATGGGGTTTGCCAAAGATAGACGCTCTATGATCCTCCAAGGATCCTTTTTATTTTTATTATGACCTCTATTTATTTCCTCTTCGGCGACCAAGCCTCCATCAAAGGGCTCACCCACGTCAGACGCCCGGTATGCTTCCGTTGCTAATTTAAATTATTTCCTCTTTGGCGGCCCAGTCCCACTGTTGGGTTCACCCACAGTAGATGATTGACACGCTTCTAGGGTTTGACTAATCAGTTCTCATGCTAGACGCGCAGGGCGCGCAAAAACCTTAAAGCACATATGGCAAAAATAGGATAAAAATCTCAGAGTAGTCCTGTCAGACTCAGCCCTCTTTGATCAATTTAAAAATCTTTATTTTATATTTGAAATGTTTTTTTTTATAAACATAAAACCAATTTTTTTGTTAAAAACAATAAAAATCAGGACAAAGGCAACTTTACTAACACTAACAACGAGGATATGAAACAACTTCATAGTTTGTGGTTTGATGTAGTTAAAGGTTTTTTGAAACGTGTAATTGTTGTTGATACGTAACTTTTTCAATTCAACTGGAGAAAATATTCAAACGACGATGTTTTTACATATTTGAGTTCACAAATAGAGGAAACTTATCAAGCAGATTAAGTTTCTTTAAATTTTTTTAGTAAGGAGGACATCCCATTAATTTTTCTTTTCTATTCGTGCCACGAGATTGGCCTGTGTATGGTTTTGAAAGATTAAAAAAGACAAAAAATGATCTTATAAAGTTATCTGAAAAGGTGAAATTGAACACTACAAGTAACAATGTAACAAACTTGAAGTATCAACTTTTGGTTTTATTCGTGACTAGTTATACAAAATTCTTTTAACAAAATATTTAAACGTACTAAATTAATACAAAAAATTATTTATAACACAAAAATTAAGAAAGTTCTTCCAGAGTTATCACTTCTTGAGTTGCAAGATTCATGTCATGAAAAGTTGCGCTCGGATTGAGTTGATTCAGCTGTAAAAATGTATTACATAAGTACAAAACCAGTAAGGAAATCAATATCAACACCAATAACAGTAGCAATAAAACAAACCATCATTATCTATAAGTGATTCTAGAGGTTTTAAAAATAAGAAATTTTTCATTTCAGACATGCCATAACAACCTCAAAATCAACTTGCACCAGGGAAAAACTTAAATAACTCCTTCTTGCTCCATCTGTCGTTAGTCATTACTGTGAAATTTTTGTATCCTTATTTCCTTATTATTCCTTATTTCCTTTATAAACATATTATAAGCATTAGTGAAAACAATAGCAACGTCACACGTTCATTGTTATCTGTTTCTAGGCGTAGCCTGACCAGCAAGAGCTAAAAATAGAATATAACCTCTCAAACAAGATCAAGTGCTAATGTTTCATGAAAACCATAGTTTTTGTCGTCAATAAAATCGTAATTTACTCTCTAATTAGGCTTTTTCGATGATTAAGAAAGCATTATTTTTTCATTATAAACCGTGCCGATCCTAAATATTTTAATGATTCAGTAATGAAAGGCATACAAATTAAACAAATGTAGCTATTGATACAGAGATAGAAATCGAAAATTTGAAATACAGTATACAGAAACTAATTCAAAACAAATGTGTAAAAGGAAGAAAGTAATATGTAGTTACAAGTTACAAGATGAAGAGAAAAGAAGTTAGATAAACCACTGTGTATGTATATGTCTGTGTGCGCGAGGACACATTATACAAAAATAAAAATACATATTGCCACCATCTTAATTTTAAGCTCCATGCCACCATGTTTGAAGAGTCCTGCAGGCAGTCCGTCCATACTGGAAGCTTTAACATTACACATCTGTGAGAGCTTTTTCAACCTCAGAGAAGCTGGTGGATCGTCAAGATCATACGAAACATCCCAACCAGGCAATACTGCAAGGACTGCAATATCAAACGAGGACTGTTGGTTGAGCACACCGTTAAAATAGTCAGCCCATCGAGCCAGGATTCCATGACCATCTTTGATTAATGTTTGTCCGTCTTTGACAGCACTGGGACACTACCCGAGTTGCCAACACCGTCTTTAAATTTTCATAGAATGACTTCATATCCCTTTGATTTGCCGCTGCCTGCAGTTCATCAGCTCTGGCAGACCACCAAGACTCCTTCATCTGGTGGAACCTCTTCTGTGAAAGTTTACGAAATTGTGTGTAACGTGTTTTATTTACACCATTACTTTTGTCATTGATCCAAGAAAGATGCAGGCTGTGCATGAAATGCAGCAATCTGCGTGCCTCCATGCGTCGAACCAGTTTATATGGATATAACGACGGTAACGAAACACATTCACTGCAGCTTTCTCCACGATCTGCTTGAAATGAGACCAGTCAATGCTATCATCCCTTGAAAGTTCATTGCGCAATGCCTGACAGAACGAGTCTCAGGTTGCCGGTTCGTTTAACCTGACCATACACAGTTAAGTTGCTCTCACAACTCTGCGATGTCTCTTGACTAGTTTCACGGTCAAAAACACTGACATCGTGATAAGGCAATAATCTAACCACATTGTAGTTTCTCATATTGCTTTAGTTAGAAGAGCGAAACACAGGTCTCGTTGCCTGATGAGTATGTAGTCGATAAGATGTCTGTGCCCTGAACGTGGATGTTTCTGTCAGCCTGTTGAAAGACCGTATTAGTTACCACCAGACTGTGTTCTGTAAAGAACTCAAAAGACATGGTTCCATTTGAATTTTCTCTACCAACTCCATAGCATCCAAGCACTCTATTCCACAAGATATGATCAGTTTCCCCGCGGACGTTGAAGTCACCTAGGACAAACAGTTGATGTTTGTATGGTGTTGTGCGAACAGCATCACCAAGATCATAAAACAAGTTCTTTTATTCGTTAGTTGCTCTAAGTGTTGACGCGTAGCGACTGGTCAAAGTAGCAAAGTGTCCACCCTCCAGTCTGAGTTGCATTTTTATTAGGCAACGGTGAAATACCCCAAGGTATCTCATGTACAGACTTTAGGAGTGAGTTACGAATGACAAAGCCCACTCTACCCATTTGCGCCTCACTTGTTGGATGACTTTGGCAAAAAAAAAAAGAAACCTGATTTTTTCTCCTCAAACTGAGTTGCTGCAGAAATTATTGTCTCACTGAGTGCAGCAACATCTATGTTGTGACGGGCAAGTTCGCGTGCCACAATAGCAGATCGACACCAAGATCCAGCAAACTACGGACGTTCCACGAGACAATGTTGATTATGTTCCTTTTCATTCCACCACTGAGTAGGACAACCAGCCAGCCGCGGTTTTATCGGTTGGCTGACAAGTTGAGGCAATGAGCTAGCTTTTTAGGACACCTTTTATAGTCCCTCCTCCATTTGGAGAAAGCAGTGAATCACTGAATAGGGGTGCTCTGTCACCCAGACAGGATACGGACATTACTGTAGCTCTCAGCAATGAACGACCATCACGCCAGAGCTGCCTACGTGCCGGATTGTGACTAGACACTCCCGGTAGTATATTCTACCTGTCCGTTACCACTTACCAATCGCCGTAGAGCTTTACTTGCACACCCGTTTACCAATGACAGTCTTCACAAAAGAATGATTAAAGTAGAGCATGTTTCTGCGCATGCCACACTCTCTCCTCTGCATGGGTCGATGCCAGCAGACACAAACATGTTGAAACGCGCTGAACAGCCAATGTAACCGTATTATTCTCGTAGTCAACTCTCCTGGCTAAATTTTAGGTAGGTTTACTCCCAGGCCTTTCTTAAGAAGATTTGAAGTCAGAGTTTTCCTTCTCCTAGATGATTTATTTTGCGAACGCCATCCACTCGAAACTTAGTTATGGCCAGAGCTGTGAAACCAATTTTAAAAAAACCTAGATTTTTCAGGTTTTTTTTTAAAAACCCTAAATTTTTTAAAATGTTGAAATTTTAGATTTTTTAAAATAATTTTTTATAAATGATTTTTTGTATCCAATTTTCTCATGATTTTTGATAATCTTGAAATATTAAATATCATATAAAGTTTAAGAATGTGATTTTAATCAATCTAGTGAGGAATGGATGCTCTGAAACTGAATATAAAAATAAAAGTGTGGAAATTGATATTTGAAAATTTTTTAGAAGAATTTTTTTA
Organism: Helobdella robusta; assembly: GCF_000326865.2. Taxonomy (NCBI): domain Eukaryota; kingdom Metazoa; phylum Annelida; class Clitellata; order Rhynchobdellida; family Glossiphoniidae; genus Helobdella; species Helobdella robusta. The sequence continues at coordinate 4,422,255 of NW_008703664.1, read as the reverse complement.
AATAAATTTTTAAAATGTACATGTTTATCATTAATTTTGTTAAAATAGCACAATAAAATTTTCAATTTAGTTTTGTGAACCAGGGGGTGTAAATTTTTTTGATCACTTTATAAAATATAAAAAACCTACGAGCTTTCAAATAACCTATAAAAACCTAAAAACCTAATGAAAAAATTAAACAACCTAGGTTTTTATCAGCTCTAATTATGGCGCCAGCACGCATGCATCCTACACACATATTCACAGGAACAGAAGTCACATTTCATTAGGGAAGTCGTATAAAAACAAACGCACGCACACACATAATTATATAAATAAATTCGCTAAAAAATAGCAAACTTACATCCCTCCGAGGATAAGCTGTAAGTAACTTGTAACGTTCAACGGGGAATCCTTGAGATGTGACGAAATTGAGCAAATCATAGAGGTGATCAGTCTTGTAGAATCGCCTACTTATGGTTTTTCCTTCAGGACACCTTAGTTTGATAGCTACAAGTGGTTTAGATTTGTCATCGTGAGATGGTTCTGGCGGTAAATCGCTTGCCAGCGTTTCTCTCAAAAGCTGTTAAACACGTTTGGTAAATTCAAAATTTATCAATTTTATTTGTATGTTTCAAATAACAATGACTAGAAAAACAAAAAAAATACAAAACCAAGTTTAATATCATTCAAGATCAAATAATTAAGTTAAATTGTAACAAAAATAATTTTTGTATGAAAAAATTTTTTCTTCAAAAACTAATTAACAAAATTTAAAATTTAAATTCGTCAAATATTTTAATGCCTTCAAGTTTATAGGTTAGCTATAATAACATAACATTAACATAACATTTAAATAATGAGCGTAGAATAAAATCCATGTGCTCATATCTAATATGTGATAATAATTTAAGTGTCCAAAAAAAACAATAATAATATGAAATAGTATTAAAAAAATAATAAAAAAATAAATAAAAAAATATAATTACAATAATAATAATAACAACAACAATTAAAGTAAACTACAGTACCATATCGATAACAAAATAATCGAATTTAAAAAGCAATATGTATCTGTCTATCAATCCAACGTATAGTCCTCATCGCCTGTGCCAATGACCACCAATTTACCCATCACACCATCCGTCATTTCATCCTGGTCATCACCAATCCAACTTCACGACATCGTCCAGCGCAGACTGCCTCGTAGCCACAACATCCTTGTCGACCCTGAAAACTAAGAAAAATAAGATGTCAATGGATGCTTGACAACTCGACAACTTGATAACCCAGGTTAAGCCACTGTTGAAAACGGGAAAAAAATGGAAAGACAGAAGTGGAATAGACTTGGCAGAACAATCTTTGAAACTTATGAATGTCGAAATGTGAATGTCGAAATGATGAGAGGGGGACACGGAGAGATTGTGGACATGGCAGCTGGAAGAAGGTTGGATTTATGCTGTGTACAGTATCCCGTTGGAAGGATGACAGCTCAAGAACTATGGGGCATGATGATGGATTGTACAAGTTCTTCTGGGTTGGATGCGAAAAGGGAATAACAGGTGTGGGTGTACTAGTAGCGGAAAAATGGATGGATAGGGTTACATAGATATACATAGGTCGACTAGAAAGTCATCTTTAAATCCTTTACCAACAATTATTAAGGTATCATTAAAATTATGCCTAGGTGCATACAAAACTTCGTCATCTATGGGTCTACATGTCATGGCAATGAAATACCACTGCACCTTAGATACACAAAACTTTCTCTTAATTTCTATTTCAGGACCATAACCGACCAAGAAAGCAGCTTACCTATGTACAATACATCTATAAGGATCGAAGCAAATTTCAAGAAAAAACCTAAAACAATCAAACCTTTCTAGTAATACCTTCGTGTAAAATATCACGCAAAAGTTATTGAGTATGAAAATATAGCGAAAAACCCTAACCCTCCTCTTCTTCTCTGGAGAATCAATAATCCTAAATACTCACAAAATAAAAAAATCTAAAGGCCAGCACATCATCCAATCAATAGTTAAAGAAATCTTAAGTCATAACATAAACACTACAATAATTTACACTGACAGCTCATAAATTGGAGAATCAACAACTGCGGCTATAATAAACGGAACAAAAACAACAATCCACTTGCCAAATAACACATATATATATTACCTACAGCTGAACTACAAGCAATCAGTATGTCTTTAAATCATATAATAGATGAAGCCAACAAATCGTTTATAATAATTTGCTCAATCTCTAGAACAGTATAAAAGTGGCAAAAGTCTTGTCAATTTGATGAAGGATAAAATTCACAGAATCATCCAAAACAATTGGCAAATTAAAATCATCTGGGTGCCAAGTCACACAGCTAACATTGGCAATGAAAGTTTTGATGCTCTAAGCCTCACAGCACACAGTACTCCAAGAGCAAATACTGCAATGCTTTACTCAGACATTAAAACAACAATAAATAAATATATCTAAAAACTATGGCAAAGTATGTGGAATACTTCTATACACAATTAAAGCTAAGTAAGCCTGTTGTCGATCAAAAGATAATCGAAACATTCAACACCCGTTTTATAATGGCCAAGATAAACAAAATAATGTTGAAACACACTGACCTAACCCATAAAATCCTTTTAAATAAAACCATTCAGTCAGCATGCCAATATTGTAGTCTAAAGTTAGCAATACAGCATATAATAAATTGCAATAAACCTATCAAAAATAAAAACAAACAGCTGATTTCCTCAAATCTCTCCAAAAACTTCAGGTCAAATGATGATATTACCCAACTCATAAAGTTCCTCAAGGATTTTGAATACTACAATCGAAGAGAAAAATGTGAAGTGCCTTCTCCTTCGAAGTGACGATAATTCAATTAACTCATATTTTAGATAATTACAATGGCAAATACTAGTACCTTATTGAGAGCCTATATGCCGTTAGCTTCAAAAGAAAAAAATTCAAGCTAAAGAATAATAACAGAATAATTATTATTATTATTATTATTATTATTACTGCTTCTATTACTACTAATACAATTTTCTCTATTTTCTTGAACGAATAATTCTTCAAATCTTCGTTAAACTTCTTAATAATAATCTGCTTTATTTTTGTTAGAAGATCATTCCACACTCAAAGAAGGCAACCTGTGCACTTATATCACCTAAGAAGCACCATCGCTTCCAAAGAAATTGAACAAAGAGCGTAAGCCACATCTGCAAGTATCTTGTTAAGATAAAAGACCTCTTACAGATATTTATAACTACGACCGTGAACACCTAACTGACCCACCACCTCCAATTCGGTTTATAACTAAATATCACTGTGGCCTTCTAACCAATCGACAACATGCTTGTCTGCTCAGCACTCATCAGTAGGTCGGAGCCAGATGAAAAATACCCGACTCCAGTCTCTCAAAATAATCCGACTCCAACTCCGGGTAAAAATTTCCAACTCCAACTCTCGACTTCCGAATTCCAGAAAAAAAAATTTCAACTTTTGCATCATAATTTCATCTTTTTATCACTGCTAAATAAAAAATACTTAAAAAAACACTTAAAATCAACACTTAAAGTAAGTTCAATGTAATTGTTTTTCTTAGTAAAATTACTTTATTTTTATGTTTTACAACATACTGAAAAAAACATGTAATTTTATTAGCATTTATTTTAAGTATTAAAGATGATTACTTATAGCTACATATATTTATTCTCTAAAAAACACAATATTTAACAAAAATTTCAGAAAAAAAATTAAATTTTTTGAAAAGATATATAACATTTTCCGGAGTCGGTTTAAAAAATCCGACTCCGACTCCAGTCCCTAAAAAAATCGATTCCGACTCCGACACTCTGCTGCTCAGGCCGATGATCCTTCTGGCAGCAGCGTTCTGGATGCGTTGAAATTTATTTATCACTAATGCCACACAATATTTATTCACGGTAGTCTAAGTCGTCTAGCACGAAAAGGCAATTAATAATTTAAATAACAATTAATAATTTAAATAACAATAAGTATAATATAATGAACGCTATGAAAATAAAATTAACATAAAGTATTCAACAAAAAAACACAATCAAAGTGTAAGAAAAATGTTCACTCAACTCTAACACCTATGCAACGTGGAAATCGCTAGTTTTAAAATCGCTGTAAACTGTTCTATAAAGATCCACTGAACTGATCTACTTGGTCGCATTGCAAATTATAAAAATAAGAAAGTATTAATCTATAAACTCTCTTATGCTTACAAACTTTTCAATTTTTTTTCTTGAGTTGGTAAAATTTTTTTTTATATAGATAAATGCTTGTAAAAGACAAACATTTTTTCCTATCTGAGCTGCTGGAGACAGACACTACAACTTTTCAATAAATAACCGTATTCGCTTTATAGGTTAAAAACGTTTGTTTGTCTTTAATAAAAGTACTTTGCTTCAAAGCTAATATCTTTGAAAATTAATTCTATTCTAATAATTGTGATTGAAAGACCTGTAAAACTTAAAATGTAAGAATCGTTTAATTTGTATGCTTTACCAAATTACCCCATTCTTGAGTTGTTAAATAATCTTCACAAACCTTTTGGTAAATACTTTCTAAAATCTTGAAAAAAAAACTTAATTCTTGGTAAAGAAACAAGTAAAACTCTGAAATACTTTTGCTAGTCCTGATATAAATAACCTGAAACTGAAAATTAATTACTGAAAGCAGTGAACAATTTTTACAGTAACCCTTTTTTCTTCTTCTTCTTCTTTTAATTTGTGAAGCCTTTGCATCTCCTCCTCCTTCTGTTCCATCATCATCTTCTGCAAGTCCTGCAGCTCTTTTCGTTTTGAGTCGGCCTAGCAAATAGTAGAAACGGCAATATTAATTAACGATAACAACGCATTGTTTCGCAAATTTTATAAGTAATCAAAGCTTATATCCATTTCATCTTATGCAAATTTCAGCCAAAAATTTTCTTTTAGGTATTGCTCTGTTTAAGTCAAACAAAAACATGTCCTCTTGAATTTTTTCACATTTTTGAGCTATTTTTCCTTTGTCAAAATTTATAGAAAAATTGGAGAAAAATATAAAAAACTGAACAGATAGAAATCGGGCAAATACATTTTACAGCACCGAACTCAGTATCAATAAAATATTAATCACAACTAGGATTAAGAACAGCAAGTCGGAAAATAATGATTTCAATTTGTACTACAATATAAAAGAAGATTGAATGAATACCTTAGCTCTATCTAGTGCCAATGATTCTTGGTAGGCAGCATCTTGCTCGGCTAACATTCTCCCTCTAGCCTCCCGCTCATCCTTTAAACAAAAATAATGCACACAATTTCATTATTTTGAAATTCAACAGATTTTAACAAAATAAAGCATATATCAAATTATATATATATATATATATATATATATATATATATGTTGGTAATAGACCATAATTTTTACAATATTCTATAAATTCTACCGAATGTTTGGCGTTAACATGTTTGTAGTTCGTTTTTTCGATTTTTCTCACTAAAGTTTTTTGGTGAACGTTTAGTTTATTAAAATTCAAAATAAACTTATTTTCCGAATTCATGCTGCAAATAAGGCCATATTTCGATTCAGAATGAATCAACCGCATTGATGTGTATATATATATATATATATTTATATATATATTTATGTTTGTGTGTATAGTATACATATATAAAACATACATACTTATATAGTGTACATATATAAAAACATACTTTATGTATACTTTGCAATATAAATAACAATAAGAATTATCATTTCACTGAGAAACTCGTACTAGATCAGCAGCGTTCAGCGGTTTAATTTCTCATCTAGTTATAACAAAAATTTTAATGTATAGAATCTTTAAATTTTTTTATAAAGATCCTGTTCAGCCATTTAGGGAATGTATGTATACCCTGTTAATTCTTAAAGAAAATAAGGCTTCTTTAGCTTTTAAAAATATTTTCTAAGTCTATGATGATAACTACAAAACATCTACATATGTAAAGCTGTAATTATTAAGACTATATGTTCTTTATTTTGGTGTTCTAAGTCAATCAATCTTCGTTTTGCGTCCAGAGACCCGGTTTCCCGAGGTAGGACGTTGTTTTCTTTGCCATCAACTTTTTGCGCCAAATTAGACGATCAGTTGTATCCATTTCATTTAAATTTAGAGCTTTCATGTCTTGCTCGATTGTTTGCGACTTCTTTGGTTGGCCTTTGGGACGTGTGCCAGGTACTTCAACATCTGCAAGAGAAGTTATGGCACTGTTTCCACTTTGTTTGACATGACCAAACCACCGCAGACGGTGTTGCCGGCATTCGTCCTATATATCATCTAAACTAGCACGACGCAGGATTTCGGTAGATTTGATGTGGTCCTTCAGACTAATTCGTTGCATCCATCGGAGCATTTTCATGTCGGTTCGTTGAAGTTGTTGTTCTGGTTTGTTTGTCATTGGCCATGTTTCTGCACCATATAACAACACCGGACGTATCACAGATTTATAAAGTCTTGATCGTAGTGGTAGTGGGATGTCACGCCGCATCAATATAGAGGCAAGGAGATGCCATTTATTCCAGGCTGCACGTATGCGTGCTCGAACGGCAGCTTCAGCTGTTCCAGTACAATCCAGAACTTCCTCTAGATATTGAAACGATGTGACTTTCTCTATTTTAATGGCTTCAAAAACAGTGCTATTTCGAATTTGTTGTTGTGGATTGATGCAAGCAAGACAAACAAAATTGGACACTTTAGATAAAGTATCAATTATTTTTGAACAACGTTTGTGACGCCACTGGTTACACTGCTGACACTTGATTGAATTGTTACCTTCACCAGCTTTACAAACTGAACAGGAAAAGTTTTTACATCCGGACACCCATCCTGACGACAACCACCAGTTGTAAGCGGTGGGCCTAGCCTTTCACTCAAAAGCACGCAAGGCAGCGTGGATGCTGTTTTATGTCATACCCAGGACCCAAACTAAACTATTAAGAACAATGTCATATTCGATAACTACTTTTCAAACTCATCAAAACAAAATTACAACTTCTTTTCCGTAACAATGGCACATTCTTCAGCAACTATCTTTCAAACTGAAAGATAGTTGCTGAAGTTACTAACCTTATGAAACTCCATAAGGCTCTATTAAAGCATAAATTTAAAACTTATCAAACGCAACTTAATACCGCAACGGAATGTTTCTATATTAAATTTAACTATTAAATTATTATAATAAATTAAATTAATATTAAATTAAAAACAAAATTAAACTAAACTTAAAACAAAATCATAAACGACTTTCAGTCTGTATTTATAGGCTTCTTTCCATACATTCTCATCAGCGTATATGCCAGGTCATTAATTAAATAATGAAAAACTGTGAATACATATTTTAAGACCTCCTTTTAACGCTGATTGGTTTGAAACGAAAAATCACGCCATAATGCTGTTAAGTTTGTAGGAAGTATACAATTTTTGACAATCCTTTAAAACGTGTTTACTAATTGTAGTTCGCTAAAAAAATCACGCCACGCTCTACAGTTCAACGCTTTAAATTTGTCAAACTCCTTAAATGGACACAGAGGCTGAATATCGACACGTTGCTATTCCAAATACTTTAGAGACTATGGCAAACTCAGCAACTATCGTTCAAAATTTTCAGAAACAATTTCGTAGTATCATCTGACAGTAGATGAGATGACACATACATTTTTTTGAAAACTTGTTTACTAGATATTCTGGTGACATCCCATTCAGTGATTTAAACACAGTTACAGCGATTTTAAAGGTTACTCTTTTATCTACTGTCAACCAGTGTAGTTCCTCCAGGATGGGCGTCGTCATGTTATCAAACTTCATTTTGCCAGTTACCAATTTTGCATCCCTGTTCTGAATCGACTGAAGAAGAGCGATTGACCTTCTTGAAAGTTTATAATACAGACCGTTGCAGTAGTCAATTCGCGATGTTATAAAAGATGAATCAGCGTCACCAGTGCCGATCTATCCAATGAATGTCTGATTCGATATATGTTTCTTAAATAAATATTACTTAATGTATATATCTTCTTAATGTGATCTTTCATTGATAAATTGTTATCAAGTAAAACTCCCAAGTTTGATGCAGTTGCAGATAATGATATCTTTACATCTCCCATCTCAACTGAACAGAAATATAGAATTAGGAATGTATAAATGTGTGTGTATGTGCGCATATGTGTGCATGTGTAAAAATGTGTTTATATGTAAACATGTATAAGCTCGTGTTTGTATGTGGAAACGATCATCATAATATCATTGAACTGTATTCTTTTTTTTATACTTTGTCAATAACGAATTCTTATTGGTTTATTCGCTGAACTACGTGTCAATGTTTTTATGCTGTTTCAATCCATAATATTGTCAATATTTTTTGTAGCCTGTACGCAAGTTTAATTTTAAAGTTCTGTTTGTATTAATGTCTATTTCTTTATTTTAAATGAAATTTTTCTGTTTAACGGTGGTCTATCATAAAATCTTTTCTTTTTTGATCTCCGTATCATTTTCATTTCTTACAATTGTTTGATTTGAATTGATGAATAAATAAAATATTAAAATATTAAACTGAACAGAAATCAAGTTTCGACATCTGCTGCCATGTACCCCACCGGTAGTAACTGCGTTTTACATTCATTAAGCTTGAGCGAGTTTGATGACATCCAATATCCAACCTCTCTCAAATCAATCTTCGTTTAGCGTCCAGAGACCCTGTTTCCCGAGGTAGGACGTTGTTTTCTCTGCCATCAACTTTTTGCGCCAAATTAGACGATCAGTTGTATCCTTTCATTTAAATTTTGAGCTTTCATATCTTGCTCGATTGTTTGCGACCAGGACTACTTTGGACGGCCTTTGGAACGTGAGCCAGGTACTTAAACATCTGCAAGAGAAGTTATGGCACTGTTTTCACTTCGTTTGACATGACCAAACCACCTCTGAAGTTGTTGTTCCAGTTTGGTTGTCATTGGCCATGTTTCTGCACCATATAACAACACCGGACGTATCACAGATTTATAAAGTCTTGATCGTAGTGGTAGTGGGATGTCACGCCGCATCAATACAGAGGCCATTTATTCCATGCTGCACGTATGCGTGCTCGAACGGCAGCTTCAGCTGTTCCAATACAATCCAGAACATCTCCTAGATACTGAAACGATGAGACTTTCTCTACCTTAATGGCCACAAAAACAGTGCCATTTCGTATTAGTTGTTGTGGATTGATGCAAGCAGGACAAACAAAATTGGACACTTAGATAAAATACCAATTATTTTTGAACAACGTTTGTGACACCACTGGTTACACTGCTGACACTTGATTGAATTGTTACCTTCACCAGCTCTACACCGTCCAGTAGCTGTGGATTGGATGGGTTCAATAGTGTTGATTGCTTTGGTTTTGTTGATGTTGACTTTGAATCCATGATTTTGATTGATGGTATTAACAATCAAAATAACGACACCATCTTGTATTACAGAAATTACATGTTAACTGCATACAAAGTAGATGAAGGTATTCTTAAACATATCAACAATAAAAATGTCACAATAACCAACCCAAATAGTAAAGTTAAACTCCGAATTTATTACAACTATAAAAAGACGTCTCACCTAATACTGAAAAACAACTGTAGTCCTAGAGATAACTCTGTGTTGAAGCGTAATCACGTAATATATGAATTTAATTGCCCCTTTGACGGCTGTGCACGTCAACATGACTCATATATTGGGATTACTACTACCACACTTACCAGAAGGCTTACGATGCATAAACCTAGTGGTGCTATCAAATCTCATTTGAACTCCACACCCTCAATCACTATAAGCCGTGAAATCCTCGACAGCAACATCAAAGTAATATACCAGAAGACCAACTACACGCATCTTAAAATTTCAGAAGCAGTCTTTATTGACATCAATAAACCAAAAATAAATATACAACAAAAAATGACAACATCACTCCCAACCCGGTGCTTAATCAACAATGAAAACAAAGAAGTAATAAAAACTAGCATTGTTAATAGTGCCAAAGAAGAATATGATGCTATCGATGAAGAAAAGGAAACCAACGAAGATGGTTTAAAGAAATCTGACACCTAATTTCCATCTAAGTTCACTTTGAAAAAGTGAATATTTCCCTATATAAACTAAATCGCACTGATGATGATTCATTAGGAATCGAAATATGGCCTTATTTGCAGCATGAATTCGGAAAATAATTTTATTTTGAATTTTAATAAACTAAACGTTCACCAAAAAACTTTAGTGAGAAAAATCGAAAAAACGAACTACAAACATATTAACGCCAAACATTCGGTAGAATTTATAGAATATTGTTATATATATATATATATATATATATATATATATATATATATTGGTAAAAGACCATTATTTTACAGAATTGTTTATAGAATATTTAGAATATTTTATATATATATAATATATAGTTTATATATATATATATATATATATATAATATATCGGCTCTGTGGTGTTAGGTCGAATTCATTTTGCTCCGTATTTTCTCTTAGTTTTTGAATTTATAATAAAGTTTGTCGATTAAATTTAATTGCGTTGGATTGATAAAATTCTGCTGAATACACTCATATAAATTTTTCGTTGGTTAATTGTGGTTGATTTTGGGTTACATTAATTATTTTTCACTTATTATAATCTAAATTCGTAGTAAATTGACGAGGTAAAAGTTGTAAGTGTTATAGGATAGTCATATTATTTATGTTGTGAGTTGTATTGTTTCAAAAGTTGAATTGCATTTCCACGTTACTTTGCTTGTTATAAAATCAGACTGTACAAAAAATTTGAACTGAACTAACAATGTCTACAAAGTGTGTAAAATGCATAGTCGTAAAAACAAAAGACGGCGTAAACCAAACCGTTAAATGTTATTATTGTGAATATTTATTTCACGCTAAATGTGTTAATATTGATGAAGAAATAGTGTCGATACTGAACAGTGAAAATAGCATTAAATGGTTTTGTGAAAAATGTCTGAAAGCCCAAGATAATATAAAGGAATTGGTAAAGTCGGTTGTAAACAATTTTCATGAGAAAATTGAAGAAATAAACATTGCGGTTCAGACTCAGTTAGAAACAATTAAAACCATGATCACTAAAAATGATGATAATTTGACTGTGTTGGAAAAACAGGATATAAAAATGGTCGATGAGATTTGCAACCTCAAAAGTGACTTGAAAGCTTCATGGGCGAACATCGTTGAGAAAAACATTACGAAAAATGTAGAGATTATAAATAATCAGGTCAAAAACGTCCAAAAGACCTTGAACGAAGCCAGTGAAATAAAAGAAAGAGAAAGGAATCTAGTGATTTTCAACTTGCCAGAGAAAGAAAATCAAAACGATCGTGAACTTGTGATGAAGATATTCAAGCACATTTAAAAAGACATGTCAGATAATGATATTGAGAAGGTCTTTAGATTGGGTAAAAAGAATGAATCGGTGATTCGTTCGGTCTTGATAAAGTTAGATAGTCTAGGTACGAAGGGGGATCTTTTAAAGCATGCTTCTAAAATTAGGTCATTGGAAGATAACTTAAAGAACATCAGATTGTGTAATGATTTGACGCGCAAACAAAGGAGTGAACTGAAGAATTTGGTGACTGATGCTAAAGCGAAAGAGGCGGCATGTCAACAAGGTTTTTTATACAGAATAAGGGGGACGGTTGGAAGGTGGAAGATCATAAAGTTCATGAAGGGGACGGAAAATTAGATGATTTGTGTAAAAATGAAGGTTCATCAAACGGCTTTGTCAATAGATTGCTGAGCTTTGATGACAATTTCAATGATGGTAAAATATGCCTAGGACTATTAAATATCAGATCAATTGTATCCAAATCAAGTGATGTGTATGAACTCCTGGTTGATGGACTAGATGTGTTAGTGTTAACAGAAACATGGCATGGACATCAAAATGATATTTCTGTAAAATCGGCAATGCCTGACGGGTACAGTTATGTTGACTATATCAGAAAACATGATCCATATTGTTACAGACGTGAATGCGAGATACGAATTGGTAATTAGAAATTTAAGTGAAGCGCTTGATAATTTAATTAAAGAGGCGGAGCCAATGAAAACGGTTGTAAAAGTCATATGATGCACTTACTAGCAAAAAGGCGTGAACGATTGGAAAGTCACGTGACGCGGCATCACCAACTATATAAAGGGAGAATAGAAGGAGAGAGACACACAGAGAGAGGAGTGCACGAAATAGCAACGAACGACGAGAATTACGAAGAAGTCAGAAGAAGTTTCAGGCAGTCCTATTATTGCAGAGATATTTTGTGTGCGTACTGCAAACAAATTAGCGATAACGCCCAAGGAGAAGTTAGTCACGAAGAATTCTACACGCGGTCTGCGAGTGAATTACGATAATCTTCCGAGAAGTGGATACTTAGGATTTACGGTCAAGAAACATCTGACGAGAAGAGCTTAATTATTGACGATTAGTTTTATCCTGTGATTTAACTGTTGATTAATTATTGTTTTGTATTCCAACGATTTTAACGATCGAACGAACGAGTGATCGATTACGTCAATTGCCAGCTCTGTTTTCTTTCTAATAAAGTCATCTAAAATAAGTCTGTTTAGGAATCAAGAATCCGCGTAAAGAAAAATAACCATACTCTACAAGTTCAAGGGGTCGGTTATAACAATATCATGGGGGATTGATAATCTATTTTAAAACAGGGTTCAGATACACACGATTTGATTTACCATCTTTAGCTACGTTTGAGGCAATAGCAACAAGAATAACATATGGTAAACATGAATTTGGTTTGTTGGCTACATATAGACCTGGATCAATGCCTATCACAACTGCTTTCTTTAGGGAACTTAGATGTATTTTGGAAAATATGTCCTTGCTGGTTTCAGATCTTGTCTTGGTAGGTGATTTCAATGTTCGTGTCGATAGAGAAGAATGTCCGCATACCAGATCATTGTTGGAGTTATTTGATGATTTTTGTTTGAAGAATTGGATCGACCAACCCACTCATAACTTAGGTGAAACACTGGATTTGATTGTTTCCAGTAGTGGTTTGTGTATTTCTGATGTAATGGTTTATCCAGGTGGAATATATTCTGACCACGGTACAGATGTTGACAAGTTGTTTGACCTATTTGAAAATGAAATAAGAAGAATTTTAGATATAGTTGCACCGCTACACAGAGTAGAATGTCGTCATGATTCTGTGGTGCCATGGTATGATAATGAATGTCGGGAGCATAAAAGACTCTGTTGAAAGCTCAAAGAAATTATAGGAACTCAATATCAAGTGATGGAAAAGATAAATGGATTAGTGCACTGAAATCAAAGAAGTTGGTTTTGGCCAAGATAAAGAACTGTTTTTGGTCAAATTTGGTTAATGAGAATAGAAACAGGCCAAAACAATTATGGAATGCACTAAATAAACTACTTTGCAAAGCCTCTGTTGACAATATTGATAAGACTGAAACGGTGCACACTAGTGATGGCTTTCTAAAATTTTTTAACGATAAAATTGAACGAGTTCGAGATGCAACGGCTGGTAACGAATAAGTTTTTCTTGAGAGGGAGATTGAAATGGGCAGTGGGTTGCTAGTATTCCGGAAATATAGTGAAAAAGAAATAATAAAAATAATTACAAATTGTCCAACGAAAACATGTTTACTTGATTGCCTTCCAACGTATTTCTTCAAAAAACACATTGGTTTGTTCTCTGGGTTTTTGACAAGTTTAATCAACTTGTGTTTGACTAATGGCATCGTTCCTGCATCCTTTAAACATGCAATGGTTATACCACTTCTTAAAGGAATAGATCATGATGTCAATGATATTACCAATTATAGGCCAATATCAAATCTTCGCTTCATATCTAAGGTAATGGAAAGAATTGTCGCTAACGAGCTGTTAAACCATTTGTCTAAAAATAATTTGTTGCATAGTAATCAGTCAGGATACAGAAAATATCATTCGACAGAAACAGCCTTGTTACATGTTTTTTCAACTTTGTGCGCAGTGATGGATAACCAATATGTATCGCTGGTTGCTTTCCTAGATATGAGTGCAGCCTTCGATTGTGTTGATCATGATATTCTACTGCGGAGATTATGTGAAGATTTTGGTGTAAAGAGGACAGTGCTCGCATGGTTCACATCATATTTTTCAAATCGTACTGAACAGATTTTTTACAATAAAACCTGGTCTAGAATTAAGAACATAAAGTTTGGAGTTCCTCAGGGGTCGGTGTTGGGACCAATATTGTGATATAAGCGTGAATAAAATCAAAACATGAAACTACGCAATGAAATATGCATGAGAATTTAAAATCGATCTACTTGTATATAAAAAATAAAATAAGAAAAAAATTTAAATTGGGATACTTCTTCAGAAATTTCACTTTCCATCTGAGCTCTGTTTAATTCAGCAGCATGTATCAGTCGGGGCATGATTTCGATTAAGGTACCGTTACCTGAAACGGCAGAAAGTTGAAAGTTATTACAAATCATATACACAATCAAAACAAATGCCTGAAAATTACCTTCAATAAGTTCAAGCACTTCATTAGTCCCTCTATTTCTCGATATAATGAGAAGAACAGGTAAACTGTCAGATGATTCAATTTTTTTGTTTATTGAACTTGATGTCATGCTTCCAAAGTGTTTGGTGCAGTTTTGTAACAAGCTGTGCGGTTTAAAATTGATCAAATTAGCTCAATATACATGGCAAAAACAATATGGTCCAAAAATTGTAATTAATCACATTTCTTCTCTGATTTATTATGGAAAAGCTACTGTTCTAGTCCATTTCTCGGTATTTTAGCCTCCTAAGAACTCTCAAGTCTCACTATCGGATTTCATTAAATCAATCGTAACAAAGTTGCTAAGTATGGACTTTTATAAACTAAATATTTAATCTTATCTTAAACATGCTTTTGATTCGTTTGAGTCGTTGACAGTAATGTTAAAGTTAACACTGGAGTCATTGGTGGTAGTTGCGAATTATCGACCGGGTTCAAGGGCTGTGAGGTGGGTTTTTATCGGCGAGTTCGGCCAGTTACTGTCGTTCGTTTGTTTACAAGTAGATAATTTGCTGATTACAGTAGACTTTTACATGCAGGTAAATCATAGTGATGATGTCTGTATGACTGCATTTCGAGATTTTCTTAACTCGTTTGCTTTTGTTCAGATGGTGAGGCTCCATTCATAAAGATGGTAATACAATTGATTTGGTGATAACACATGCTTCCTTGGCAGCACAAAACGTGGTCTAACCTCCTGTCATTTTCTGATCATTCACTGGTCGTTACTAGGCTAAAGATGATTAATGCCAATTATTATAGCATGCTTGAGGATTCTGCAAGTTTTTATCACTGTTGAAATAAAGTTTCAATAAAAGATATTCAGATGCTGCCTCAACACCAGCCTAGATGCCATTACTAATAATACTACTTAATCGATCATAATACTACTACTAATAATAATAATAAATCCAAACAAATTACTGAATTTGAAAACCAATGCATTTCTCAACTCTATACTGTTTATTACTCCCACCAGTAGCATTTCTTCTTTCTGTTAGAAAAGTTGATGATGCTTTGAAAAAACTGCTAAACAGAACTAAATACTGAGAAGTTATAAGTTTAAATAAGGTGAGCTAACATTTTCCGATTAGATTGAAATGTGAGATCCCAAGCCCAACAGATAAAATTATTTGTTAGATAGGAAACAAGTGATTCTTTGCACAGAACTTGCGAACAGAAAACGTTTGAGAGAATGCTGTTGTCATGATGCAGATATACAGCAAGCATTTTTCTCTGCGAAAGAATAAAAAAAAATATTTACAGCAACATTCATTCACGAATAGAAAGAATTATAATGATTTTTATTAGCTATTCTAAATAACAGAAAGACAGGTTGGTAATCAAAAAAGCAAAGGTCGAACCTCTCTTGCTTTACAGAGTAATGAATCCCGGACAGCATCATCGAGACTTCCAATGTAGAAGATAGGGTGGGGTTCACCATATCTAGTACAATACAATACAATACAATATAACAATGCAATGCAATGCAATACAACACAATACAACAAAACACAACACAAATGCAATACAACACAATACATTACAACACAACAGAACATAATACAATATAATATAATTTCAAATTCAAATATTTTATTTGATCCAAACAAAAACAAACAAAATTTGAGATCGGGAGACCCGGAATAAGAAAATAAATTCTTGTAGTGGGCCACCCTGGACAAGATTAGCATGATCATAAAGATAACGTAAAACAAAAATGAATAAATTATCCAGAATATACTAACGTGAAATAAAAAATTAAAGTTTTTATTACTCACAAATGAATGATAAATTAGATTGTTTTACATATGTGTATTCATTAAACTTAATTGACAATTATATAATACAATACAATACAATGCAAAACAGTATACAAGGCAGGCAAACTCTTAAATTAATTCAAATGGTATGGAAAAATAAAATAACTAACCTAAATGATTTAAGTGTTATAAAATGAGCAAATTTTAACAAAAAAAATTTGATAAAAAAATCGAAAAATACCTGTTTTGGAATTCATTGCTGAATGACTCTGTAGCAGCTACTTGGTCAGTCGAATTTTCAGGCACTTTGTAAGAAAAAACGATCAACGATCAAAATTAAATTTCTTTATATTTTAAAAATATTTTTCAAAATTTCATCAAACAATTTTTATTGTTTAGCTTTGTTCATTCTTTTATTTGGTTATTTATTTATTTATATAAGCCAGTACAGATTGGAGTGCATTTGACATCGGCGTTGGAGTTCACCAAGGCTCGATTTTCAGTCCACTGTTATTTATAAGTGTGATGGAAGAAATCACAAAACCGATACGCACTGGTGACATTTGGAATCTAATATATGCTATAATATATACGTTTGCGGCGTGACATCCCACTACCATTACGCATACGTGCAGCCTGGAATAAATGGCATCTCCTTGCCTCTATATTGATGCGGCGTGACGTCCCACTACCACTACGATCAAGACTTTATAAATCTGTGATACGTCCGGTCTTGTTATATGGTGCAGAAACATGGAAAATGACAACCAAACTGGAACAACAACTTCAACGAACCGACATGAAAATGCTCCGATGGATGCAACGAATTAGTCTGAGGGACCACATCAAATCTACCGAAATCCTGCGTCGTGCTGGTTTAGATGATATTAAGGACGAATGCCGGCAACACCGTCAGAGGTGGTTTGGTCATGTCAAACGAAGTGGAGACAGTGCCATAACTTCTCTTGCAGATGTTTAAGTACCTGGCTCACGTTTCAAAGGCCGTCCAAAAAAGTCCAGGTCGCAAACAATCGAGCAAGATATGAAAGCTCTAAATTTAAATGAAATGGATACAACTGATCGTCTAATTTGGCGCAAAAAATTGATGGCAAAGAAAACAACGTCTTACCTCGGGGAACTGGGTCTCTGGACGTTAAACGAAGATTGATTGCTAGGAAAAGGTTAAAAAATTGAAGGTCTATTATACTCTTTCTACGTTCAGAGAAATAAACAGCAAAAGCATAGTATATTAATACATGCCAAATGACGCATCAAACAGGAAGCGTGTGATAAGCAGGGATCTTTATGTCACATCTTTATATAAACCTAAATACTCTCCGCTCATGTAATGTATTCAATGAATCACTTGTTATATCACCAACATTATCGCCATCAACAATCAAAAGTTCCCTTTACTTCGAAACTTTGAAAACTGCATGCAAGAACTATTCTCTTAAAGTACATTGAAATTTTATTATTTATTATTATGTTATTGAAATTTAGGAATAAAAATTTTAAAAAATTAATCGTAAAATCTTAAAAGTTGGCAAAAAAATAAGGTAGCATCTACCTAAAAAAATAAAAAAGCTCATGCAATGGAGTGATGAATGAAGAAAGAAATACTGACTGAGTGGCTTTAAAGCAGATGAAGAAAAGTTTTCAATTTCCATTGCATCGTCATACGTTTCATCATCATTATCACTGTCAACGTCTAAGTCAACCTGTTAAATTGTATATGAAAGAACTATGTAGCATTCTAAACAAATCAAAACCTAGGCTAGATGAAAAGCAATTTGAAATGAAATATAAGCAAAAAATCTTGAGAGCGAATCATTTCTACAATAGCACAGTATATGAGGAACATCTCTGAAACCTGAAACTAAGAAGCACACTGACATTCATCTCGATATTTATAGTGAACTGATGATCACTGCCTAATGTGAATACGTCAATTGTACAAAATAAAAATACGTACAAATGATGCATGTAACAACTAACCATATGATACAGCGATAAATATCAAAAAACAACGGTAAAAATAAAAATTGACGATAAAAATTTAAATATTAAGCAAAAAGGTATATATTAAAAACAATTTTATTAGCAAAAAATGACTTAAAATTTTATAAAAGCAAGCAAGCAATCAACAGCAATACAAAACAGCTAAACGATGAAAATATTTCTGCTAGGATTAAAATGAAATGAACTTACCACGTGGGGTTCTCTGTCAACTGATGAACTTTGTACGTTGTTATTTTTTGTCCTTAAGCTCTTTACCTCCAATGTTGATACTTTTGACATACCAAGTTCAGATATGGTCATCTTAGTGAAAAAATATTTGATACGAAAAAATAAGTTGGAGAAATTATAAAATGCAACTTAAATATTAAAGTAAAGAAAAAATAGATGAAAGTTATTAATAACAATGCAAATAAGAGACCTTATCGGAGAAATGTGCGTGAGCTGGCCAACCCGTCCAAACCTGGTGCCTCATTGGTATCGACCAGCAACAATATACATCATTTTTCAACTGTTTTGAAAACAAGAAATTTTCAACTTTTTGAAAAATTGTTAGACATTGATCAGAAATCAGTAAAATATTATGAAACTGTTAATAAAAGTAAAACTAAAATGAAGAAGAGTAGATATGAAAAGCTGCTTCTATATTGATGCGGCGTGACGTCCCACTACCACTACGATCAAGACTTTATAAATCTGTGATACGTCCGGTGTTGTTATATGGTGCAGGAACATGGCCAATGACAAACAAACTGGAACAACAACTTCAACGAACCGACATGAAAATGGTCTGATGGATGCAACGAATTAGTCTGAAGGACCACATCAAATCTACCGAAATCCTGCGTCGTGCTGGTTTAGATGATATAAAGTAAGAATGTCGGAAACACCGTCTGAGGTGGTTTGGTCATGTCAAATGAAGTGGAGACAGTGCCATAACTTCTCTTGCAGATGTTGAAGTACCTGGCTCAAGAAGTCCTGGTCGCAAACAATCGAGCAAGACATGATAGCTCTAAATTTAAATGAAATGGATACAACTGATCGTCTAATTTGGCGCAAAAAGTTGATGGCAAAGAAAACAACGTCCTACCTCGGGAAACTGGGTCTCTGGACGCTAAACGAAGATTGATTGATTGATAGATATGAAAAGCTGCTGAACAAATAATGAAATGTATAGAGGTGCATATACATGTATAAATAGTTGACATTTTTGCATCAAAAACCAAAATTTCAAAATAAATAAGACTGCAAAGACTGCAATAAGAAATATTTAGTGTATAGAAAAAAGTGTAATCATTTATTTTCTAATAGGTAAATTTCATACCAAATCATTTAAAATTAAGTCAACCAACATTCAAAAATCTACAACATCATATACTGGACATCATTTACAGAAGTAGTCGAGTAGACATGCCAGAACAATTCATATTAAAAAGAAATTGTAAAACTAAACAATAATATCTAAATTTTGAAAATAAAAAGTGCTAATCAATAATAAAAAATAATGCAAATATAATAAACTTTATAGGCACACCTCTTCAACGGTTTTCTGGCCCAAGCATTTGATATTTATTTCTTGCTTGGTGTCTGTATTCTTTATTAACAAGCTGTACTCTTCCAACACGGGATCTCCCCTGCAAATATTATTCAAGTTGAGATAATTACAAAACTACAAAACTAATATTATTAATTTTTAAATTATCAATAACAACGGTGAACTCAAATGTTAAATAAATTCAAATTATTATCTTAACGGATGATATAAAACATTGTTCAAAATTGTAGCTAGTGTGTTTTCTTTAATACACATTTTTTAGCATCACTGTTCCATTTTGATTCGCCGTGTGTCAAAGGAAAATAAGGAAAAAAACACCAAATTGAATAAAGAGATCTGTCTATCAGCTGACGGCACTAAGTTTATACTTGAAGCAGTGTGGACATAAATTGTTGAAAAAATTAGATTAATTATTGGTAGCTAGCTAGTTCTGGCAGTTGTAAATCTGTTTTCGCTATCTCAAAAGGAAGTTTGGTTCATAAGTTAAAAAATGAACCACTTATAATAAACGTAGTAATTTTGCAGAATACACCTAGCTGACAAGTATTAAATACTTTGACTGTTATATTGTAGATCAAGATTAAAGTTGGTACATAATGATGTTTACACTTATCTAGCGCAGTAGTTGCATGATAGTAAAGAGAGAAAATGCTTTTGTAATGCGGTAACCAAAAAATAACCACATTCATGTTTAAAAAGTTAATAATTGCATATAAAGCTAGACGATTTAAGGACATCGGCTCGTAATGAAAATTGTAAAAACTAATTTTAAAATAAATTTATAAAAACATTGATTGCAAGTAGAATAATCTTTATGTTTGTCAATGTTTTTTGATAAGTTGGATAGTAATTTTGGAGATCCAAGATGACCGGTTTTAAAAACAGATTGCGCTCCACAATCGAGTATGCAGTTCTTCCTGGTCCCCGCTGACGTCCGACACCGGTTTCAACCGCCTCCAACGCACTCAAAATGCTGCCCTTCGCCTGATCACAAGCTGCCATAAAATCACGTCGGAGCAGCACCTGCACTCAGAATGCCAGATGCTAACCCTAAAGCAACATTCTGATCTTATCTCCTCCCAACTACTTCTACAATGCCATAACCCTAGCCATCGCGCCACATCATCACAAAACAACCTCCATCCGATCGAAGCTTGAAGACCACCCTCAGTTCGAGATGGATGAAGACGGTAAACTCTGTGCTGCCAGTTGCCATTGACTACGCCTCCTTGAAAACTGCCTCATCCATCCTCCAAAGTAACGCCGCCAAAGCCGCCTCTGAGTCATATATGGCGCCAGTGCTGCTCAACGGATGGCCTCCCCTAAAATAGAAAAATCTGAAGAAAGTTTGCCCAGGGCAATCAGACGGACCCTTGCCCAGCTCCGCTCTGGCCACAGCATCTTTCTCGGCAGCTACAAATCAAGAATCGACAGTGGGGTCAACAACATCTGTCCTTTCTGCCACCAATAACCATACGATGTCCCCCATCTGTTCAGCTGCCTCAAAAATCGCACACATCTAAAAATAATAGATCTGTGGAGGAACCCGGTGGAAGTGGCAAACTGGTTTGGGGCTCCCCTGGACGTCTAGGAAGGGCAACAGCAGCAACAACAGATTGTGCTATTATAATTGTGTAATGGTTTCAATATTGATGGATTGCTGTGATAGAATTGAATTTTGATAGTTTTGAGTCAATGGATTGTATAAAGTTGATAGGTTGGTTAGGTGCAATGATCGTGCCAATAAATTTTATTTAAGTGATGTTGTGTTGAAGTGTCACATTGAATGCAATCTGCCACAACATGAGAGTCGGCAATAATATAAAATGAAGATAAACAAAATAAAATAGACAACATATAAAAAATAAAATATTAAATTATATATAAATTGTTATTAACACAAAATTGAAAAACATACAAAGAACTTATTTCTATCATCACGTTATTTTAATAATTAAAACTTGCAAATCATTAAAAAAAACTTTAAAATACATTTTGTTTTCAGGGTTTGATACAACAGGTAGATCTGGAGTCAATATGAACAATGTGTTGTCCAGCGGAAGATGGAGATCTCGCAAAACATCCTTCATAGACAAGAATGAATTGAAATCAAATAATTAATGGAGTATCAAAATATCAAACATAATTTACAACCATTTCGCTTACACCAAGCCTTATATAGCATTATACCTAAATGTTCATCTTTTATCCGTATGCATATTTATACACAAAATTCCGGATAATATTAAATATTATCAAATCAAATTTTGATAATCTGCCCATAGGTCGTCACGACCTCACCTACAATACTTGCCACGTGGAATAGATTAACGATGAACGTAAAAAAAATCGAATTTCCATCTGTTTTTCACTACATCAACTTAATCGGTTAAATTAACTCTTATTACAATGAGTAGAGCAAAAATAAAAAATTCAATAATTTATTGAGAACTTACACTGTCCATGACGAGATGATCGTTCTTGTGTACCCATCCACATAGATTGAATTTCGATATTGGAACTCTTATCATTTCGCTTAAAATTGTTTTTAAATCACCTGAAAATAAAAATCATATTGAATTATTTTCAACCTTATAATGCATTCTTACTTCTCATTTGACTTGAACGTGTACTTATATGAATGCAATATGCATTGGTTGAGTTTTTTAAACTTAATCAAATAATTTGTAAAATTTAAATTTTGTCCTTGTAAACGCAATACATGGCAAAGGATTTTCCGTGGACTGCAGTTTTGATGAAAAAGTTTAAAACATCTACCATGCAAAGTAACCTAGCATCTTTTTATTGCAGGTCTTTTGTACACTCCTCCCACACTGTTCTCCCATCTTTGACCTTTTTTCCCAAACATTTATGCGTCCTTTAAAGGGTTCTTACTAAGAATGTGACGGTTCAGAATTCGGATAAGGACCCGAATCTCGAGATCTGGTAAGATAAGAATTCGTCGAATCCAACACAACAGATTAAGTGAAAATCGGATTCTTGATTATCGAACAAGGTTGAATTTAAAAAGATAGTATAATATAGTATAATTGAATAGTTTTAACTACAAGCAGAAAAGAAAAATTGTATAAACTTACAAAACGTGTTTGTAACTAGAGTAAAATTTAACATTAAATGTCATTTCCAAATAACGTGGTGAAATGGTGTGGGTTTAATCGTGATGAGCCAAATTGTTGATTGTTCTGTTCGCAGTTTTCTAAATCAGAATGAATTTTGGTTTGAAACACACTTAATTATGAACGCGCATGCACCTTGAATCAGGATTTGGATCCGTATGAATCCATCACTTGGGTTCAAATACCACAAATCTCATTCTCTCGGATTCGTCCTATTCCTAATTCTGACCATGAAATCAACAGTCATAAGGAACTGAAGAGTATAGCATACATGGTTACGAATTGAGCATCAAATGCTATTGATTGCACGATAACTTTAAAATTGTGGTATGGCTTGATTACGCTAATCTTCAGGGTATGATATTATTGATGATTCATTGTTAATATTTTGTTCAACAGACCGGTGCTAAAAATTTCTTTGCTCTGAATTATTGTATTACCATGCATATGGCGTAACAGTTTTTCAAAAATATTGTCTTTATTATCAACAATAAAAAAATCTTAGAGAGCTACTGTCATGTTTCAATTTCAATTCCAACATTTAATGCTGACAAATAGCTAACTAATTTATCCACCATGATTGAAAACGTACCAGGTGACCCACCATCACGATGGCGTAATGGTTAAAGGCGCCTGTTTGGTCCTGCTGTTGCAGTGACTAGGTTCGAATGCAGAGAGATCACCGCCTATCACATGCAATGTGTATTCATATACGCTCCATATGATAATTTTGAGAACATCAATATATATAACCTAATAAAAAGTTAAAGAAACAAATATTATTTAAAACCACGCTCACGTATGTGAAATTTTAACAGTTTTATAGAAAAAATTTAGCATTAAATTAATTTTATATAAAAATAATTTTTCATAGAAACTTTTTTACCTTATTGTTCAACAAACCAGGAAGAGCAGTGCCTAGGAGTAAAAAGAAAAAAGAATAGTATCGTTTGGACTGACTGGAAACATGTTTAGTCCCTACTGAACACTCATCAGCAGCTTGAATACTTATCAGAATGGTATTGCAGTTTTTCCTTATATAGCCCCACGAATTACTTCATTAGTTTGTGGCATTTTCATTTGTTTTTGAGGATCGTTAGTTTTAATCATTATGATTTGCCATGCGACAGTACAAAAAGAAAAGTTAAGAACAACCTAGCTTTTTTTAATTTCAGAAACAGAAAATTGTGGTCTTTTGCTAAATATAACTAATTTTCTAACTTTTTCGAACAATGATTATTTTTTCTGCATACGCACCACAGACAGGCGAATCAGAAGAGATGAAAAATGACTTCTGGACTGACTGCATTCTCTGACACCATCTCAACAATATCAAAATCTGAAACAATCCTGAATGGAGGCGATCTCAATGGCCACGTTGGAGAGAAAATAGATGGTTTTGACATCGTACATGGCGGTTTTGGCTATGGAAAACGGAATGAAGATGGCAACCGCATCCTTGAGTTTGCTGAAAGTCACGGGTTTTGTTTACTGAATACATATTTTGGAAAGAGGTTGGAACATCTCATAACATCATGTGTCGCCCAACATAGACTCCTTGTGGCAGACCTGGTTGTCGAACTGTCTGACAAAACATAAGTCTAAACAAATGCCTCGAAGAATCAAAACGTGGAAGCTGAAAAGCAATGTTCATCGAGAAACATTTCAACAGATTGTCGCCACACAGTTAGACCACCAATCGCAAACCAGTACAGATTGGAGTACATACAAAACCGTTTTGATGAACGCTGCAACTACAGTTTGTGGGAAAACTGGTACAAAACGTCAGCATGAACGGGACACTTGGTGGTGGAATGACAGTGTACAAAATGTAATAGCTGAAAAGAAAGTTGCATACAAGCAATGGCAAAAATCAAAGTCTGTTGATGACCATAAAATTTTCCGTGAGAAGAACAACTATGCAAGACGTCAAGTTGCACTGGCTCGGACAGATCAGTGCAAAGAGTGGCTCACTAAAAGCAAAGGCGAACAAATGAAATCTCAGTATCGTATAGCAAAACAAGCAAAGCGTACGAAAAAAGACATAGTTGGTGCCTCATGTATTAAAAATGACAAAAATGAGATGGTTCTTGAACAAGATGAGATCAAGCTACAGTGGAGAGAATACTTCAACCGTCTGTTAAACGAAACAAATCCCATCAATGTCAACTTTGACGCTCCACCCATCGAAGGTCCGATTCCAGACATCACTGTAGAGGAGCTTACAGAAGCTCTGAAAACTATGAAGGATGGAAAGGCAGCAGGGATCTAGACTAAATGACATTATCAAAGCATCTGGTACTGCAGGTATCCAAACGTTACTACAACTTTGCCGTGAAATTTGAAGAAATTGCTCAATGCCGACTGAATGGAACTTTAGCATGACAGTCCCGTTATACAAAGGTAAAGGTGATCCATTGAGCTGTTCGTCATATCGGGGTATACGTCTGTTACAACACTCCCTGAAAATTGTCGAGAAAATCATTATCAATTTGGTTTCCTAGCGGGGAAATCAACAATTGATGCAATTCACATCCCTCGGCAACTGCAAGAGAAGTACCTCGCAATCAACAACTATCAGACATTTTTGTAGACCTTGAAAAAGCATTTGATCGAGTTCCCCGTGAAGCAATCAGGTGGAGTCTACGTCGAAAACTCATTCCAGAATATCTTGTTCGACTTGTGATGGAAATGTATACGAATACTAAGACTCTTGTCAGCACTACGGTTGGAAACACAAATGCATTAGACATCGGCGTTGGAGTTGTTAGGCTCGATTCTCAGTCCACTGTTATTTATAACTGTGATGGGAGAAATCACAAAACCGATACGCACTAGTGACATAGGGAATCTAGTATATGCTGATGATATCGTTTTAACAGCCACGTCTGAGCAGAATGCAGCACAGATGTTTGAAGATTGGAACACCAGACTCGCCGATCATGGATTCAAAGTCAACATCAGCAAAACCAAAGCAATGAACACTGGTGAACCCATCCAATCCACAGCTACTGGACGATGGCCCTGTTCAGTTTGTAAAGCTGGTGTAGGTAACAATTCAATCAAGTGTCAGCAGTGTAACCAGTGGTGTCACAAACGTTGTTCAAAAATAATTGGTACTTTATCTAAAGTGTCCAATTTTGTTTGTCCTACTTGCATCAATCCACAAAAACAAATTCGAAATAGCACTGTTTTTGAAGCCATTAAAATAGAGAAAGTCACATCGTTTCAATATCTAGGGGATGTTCTGGATTGTACTGGAACAGCTGAAGCTGCCGTTCGAGCACGCATACGTGCAGCCTGGAATAAATGGCATCTCCTTGCCTCTATATTGATGCGGCGTGACGTCCCACTACCACTACGATCAAGACTATATAAATCTGTGATACGTCCGGTCTTGTTATATGGTGCAGAAACATGGAAAATGACAACCAAACTGGAACAACAACTTCAACGAACCGACATGAAAATGCTCCGATGGATGCAACGAATTAGTCTGAAGGACCACATCAAATCTACCGAAATTCTTCGTCGTGCTGGTTTAGATGATATAAAGGACGAATGCCGGCAACACCATCTGCGGTGGTTTGGTCATGTCAAACAAAGTGGAAACAGTGCCATAACTTCTCTTGCAGATGTTTAAGTACCTGGCACACGTCCCAAAGACCGTCCAAAGAAGTCCTGGTCGCAAACAATCGAGCAAGACATGAAAGCTCTAAATTTAAATGAAATGGATACAACTGATCGTCTAATTTGGCGCAAAAAGTTGATGGCAAAGAAAACAACGTCCTACCTCGGGAAACCGGGTCTCTGGACGCAAAACGAAGATTGATTGATTGATTTCTAACTTTATCTGTACAAATTTTTAAAAAAGACTGTGCAGTATTCTTAGTGGCACCCTAGAAAACATCTGTAAAAATATCTTTAAATAACATTCCACAGTTGTTTCTAGTTACAATTAGCCTATTATCAATCAGCCTATTATCAATCACCTCACTAACTCACTAAGTCATCATTTAGTCTATTAATAAGTCATCAAATATATTAATACTCATTAAACTTTTTCTCACACATTCCTAGCCTTTATCTATCGATCACCTCACTAACCCACTAAGTCATCATCTTGTCTATCAATTTGCCGTTACTTCATTTTATATTCCATTGTCAATTACTTTTCTTTTATTTGTCTTGTTATTATTATTTATTTTATTCTAACATATTTTATTTTTCATGTTTTATCATTTCTCTTCCTCACTTTTTGTATTTATTTTCTCACTTATTTGTTTAATTTTGTTTCACTGCCTTGCATGTTGTTACAGTTTCTGCGTCCGTCAGATCCTGATTTTTAATAAAAAAAAAAAAAAAAAATTATAATTATCTAAAAACATACATTTCATAAACACCTATCTAAGTTTCTTTGTTTTCATTCAGCAGATTTATTTTAAACTGAGGTTTTTCCTTGCTGGAAGACAATTTACATCACTCAACACTGGACCAAAGAGCTAATGGCTCTTTTCTACATTGAATTACATGTTGAGAGACAACTTTATCAGCAATTCATTTTACTTCACTGTCAAACTATTGATTTATAAAAATTTCATCAATATCATCACCACTATCACCATTTCACAAATACAACATTCAAAAACGAATGAAGCAAACTTATCAACATTCACACATTCCGGAAAACAAACAACTTTTCTAGAAAAATACAAAATACAATGACAAATCATAAAACTGATAGTAAACACATTTTAACCACAAAACGGTCTGAAAAAAGATCACAAATTAATATCGTGCTTTTTCAGAATAGAAGGAAATATTGAAAAAAACCCAAGTAATGAGAGAATGTGGCGATGAGCGACAGCAATATTAAAATATACCACAACAATGATTTGTAAAACATTCAAGAGATATAAATATAAATATTAAAGTAAGCTTTAGTATTATTTAATAATAATAAAAAATACTTTAATAATATTAAAGTATTTAGTTGAGCTTGAGTCTGCGAAACTATTAAACTGTTGAGTTTTCATTGCTATGGTTAACTAAGTATCCCCTTTAGCTTTAGGCCTACAGACTGAAACAAATATTTTTCTTCCATTAAGCCTGACCTTTTTCTTCATCTTATGTCATTAATTCTTATAATTGTATTTATACAATTTCATTACCTTTAGATAACTAGAAACTTTAAACATGTTGAATGCAAATTATCATTATATCTAGTTTTAAACTTAACTAAATTTTATTCCATTTTTATTTTCATTGCAAGAAATATAACTTGGAAAACTGCATGCAATAAATATAACTTGGAAAACCACTAACACTCAAAAAATTAAACCAAACTGATTCAACTGAAAGTTCCACATTTCCATGTACTTGGTTCAACCACACAAAATTTTCTTCCATCATTTTCTTTATAAGTAAAATCAATCTCAGTGCCTTCATAAGCCATATTATTCTTTTATTCTACTTTCAAAGAAGTTTCCTAGTAGGTATAGTCTACGCTTCAAGGAATCATTTTATATTTTTTATAAATCTGTTAACAATTTGTTAACCATCTTCATATTGTATCTCAGCAACGTAACAAATAAATTATATCCTGAAAAGTTATGTCAAGAAAATTTTCAAAGCTTATCAGAGCATTTGCATCAAAACTAAAAAAAAAACAAATTCAAGTTTTATCACAATATACTGAAAATATAAAGCATAATCGTATTTTTAAATGACTAACCAACAGTTTTGTTGTCAAATACTTTTGCAATATGAATTTCATTTCTGTACTCAACATCAAAGTTCAACAATCTGGATGGTAGATTAAATCTTTCATGGGAAACCTCACTTGAAGGATCATTTGAAAATAATGTGTTTGAAGAATGAAAAAAATCTGCTGGCTCAATATTTATTAAATTTGAAAAGGGATTATTTGCCAAAACATCTGATAAATGAGAAGCATTGGAAAGTAAATTATGATTGTCTGAAGACATGTTTGCTTCTCCTGAATATTGTGCTGAAGGCAAATTAAATGAATCTTCTAAAGCATGCTGAACAGCTTCCTGTGTAACAAAATAATATTCATCATCACTTAACTGAACATTAAATCAGCAAGTGCAACATTGGAACAAATTATTTTTCCATTGGTTAATTCTATTTCAAATCATGTTTTTCATAATATTTTAAACATTGCATGTAATTTTATTCTAAATATAGCACATAATGTTTTGGCAGGCTTCTGGTGATTGTAATAATTATGAAATTTGAAATAAATTTAAAAATGTAAATTGAAATTTATTTAAAATTTTTAAATTTCCAAAACACTAATAAACGAAAAGAATAACAAGTAACAAACTCTAACAGTTTTTATTGGATATTCATTTAGTTATTTATTTAAACTTAGTTCAGATTTAGCCTTTAGATAGTTTATTAAGTTAGCTTACAGCATCAAATCAACACAACAAGTTCATAATAAAAAAAGTTGATGATATAATAATACCTCCAAATTCCATTCAAATTGTTCCAAAATTGACAAGCACTTTTCGACATCATCTATTCCTGTGAAATTCTGAAAAGATTGTAATTTTATTAATTATAATAAAAAGTTAAAAAGTTAACCATTGTGTTAAGGGGTCCAACTAATTGGTTGAGTTGCTTTATCAGCTGAGTGGTTTTATTTATTTTATTAGCTTTTCACTAAGTGGCTTACACTTAATGCATAAAAAAAATCGTTGAGAGATGAGTAATAACTATAGGTTTTGAAGTTAACAAATATTACCTTAATTGATTGTGAATAATATAATATAATAGATAATAATATTCCCAATCAGCCACCTAATATACTATTCAGCCAATTGGTCAAATCCAGATCCATCAGCAAATAAAATATTCACAATCAGCCAACATAATATTTACTTTATAATCAACAGCAAACATAACATATAGGGTCTGACCAATTGGCTAAGTGGCTTTATTGACTAAGTGGTAAATTGTAGAAAGATTGCAATTTCATGTTGGCTAATGCTATTAATGTATAATATGTTGGCTGATTAAGATAATATGGTGGCTGATTATGAATACTATGATGGCTAATTGTGAATACTATGATGGCTAATTGTGAATACTATGTTGACTGATTAGGATTTAACAGCGGCTGATTGAAATATTATGGTGATTGATTGGGAATATTATTATAATATCCACAATAAGCCAACATAATATTCACAAACTTCAAAACCTATCTATTGTCAACGATTATGGTGTAATAAGCCAATTAACCTTTCTCAGTCAATTGGTCTGTCAGACCCTAATATTCCCAAAACTTCAAAACCTATTGCCATCTGTCAACTATTTTAATGCAATAAGCCACTCAGCCAATTGGTCTAGGTCTAGTCAAGTCCCTAGTCATTTAGTGCTTATTTATTCTCTTCTTAACAACTTTTAAGAAGAATAAGACAAGCTAAGCTTAGTGTAGGCAGTTTTTTATGCAAGTCATGTTATTTTTTAACAAGATTTTTGCTAATTATATGAAATAAAAATTAGACAGCTAAATAATTGGATAATAAATTTTAAATTTTTACAAAGAACTTTACTTGAAAATCACATAAAATCTGGTCACGATCAGCCATAGCAGCCAGAACTCTGTTTTGTTATTCACTTCAATGCAAAGTAAAATATAAGACAAAACTAGCTTGATGTTCATTCATTGAATTGCACAAAGAGTACGATAAGCCCATAGATAAGCTATATATAAAAATGGAAGCATACTGGACATCCGATTATGTATAATAATTAAAATTATAAAGAACATACAGATGTATATGTATATATATGTATAACATAACATAACATAACATCTAACAATATATATATATATATATATATATATATATATATATATATATATATATATATATATATACAAAACAGAGTTCTGACTGCCATGGCTGAATTCGGAAAATAAGTTTATTTTGAATTTTAATAAACTAAACATTCACCAAAAAACTATAGTAAAAAAAATTGAAAAAACGAACTACAAACATACGCCAAACATTCGGTAGAATTTATAGAATACTGTAAAAATATATACATACATATACATATGTATATTTATATATATATATATATATAATAACTGCACTATGCCATAATATGCAAAACAATAATGCAAAATGTAGGTAACTTTCAGTTTACTATGTTCAAGATTTTTTTTTAAATTTGTCGGATATTTACCTTTTATAAGTTTTGTTTGTTATAGAAAAATTATTTTCGTTCTAGAGAAACAATTTTGTATGTAAAATTCTAAGGAACAAAAAAAAATTCGTTATATAAAGATTTTTTTTGTATAGAAGTTTTATATAAGTATGTTGAAATAGAATTTTGTTTTGATGTCTTGAATTTGTGCATTTATATTAATTCAAAAATTACTCTGGTTACTCAGTCCAGTACTGATTATTTCGCCACTGTTTTTACTGCTGATGATAATATTACTTGTTCCCCAACCGGCGTTACTAACAAATCAAGCTAAAAAGAACAACTTCTGTGGGTCCCGATGGAATACCTAACATTCTACTCAAAATGTGTGCTTCTGGTATAGCTGTTCCACTATGCCACACTTTTAACCCATCTTTTAAAGATAATTCAATACCATCTAAATGGAAGACTGCTATAATCATTCCAGCGAATAAAAATTGTCTAATTATCCCAGCAATTATAGACCGATATCTCTTATCTATTCATCATGCCGTGCCATGGAAAAAATTAATAGAAATTTATTATCGAATTTGTTAGACAACAACTTAATTAATAATTCTCAACAAGAAGGCTGTGATACAATCTGCCTCGATTTTCAGAAACCATTTGACTCTGTTTTTCATGCCAAACTTGCTTGTATACTAAAAGCTCACCTTATAACTGAAAATTTACTGGGCTGGTTGACTGAATTCTTGCATGAGCGTTCATAAAGAGTCCAGATTCAAAATAAACTTTCCCGTTCAGTACTAGTGACAAGTGGTGTTCCTCAAGGCAGCGTTCTCGGACCCACTCTGTTCCTCATTTTTATCAACGATAATGAGGATTGTATTCCCCTGCATCATGTTTCCATGCTGCTTTTTGCGGATGATGTAAAAATGTACTCCCGTACTTCTAACTCAGTTCACTTGCAACAAGTCATCAACAACATTGTCGCTTGGAGTAAACAATGGCAAATGCCACTTTCTCCTAACAAATGCTCTCATTGTTCATTACTTCTTTCATTTGGTAATACATTTGTTAATCAATATACAGTTGATCACCACATCTTGAATCCTTTTGACCACTTTAAAAATCTTGGTGTAATAATCGGCAATTGTTTCAATTTCGGTCGGTACATCAATGACATCACTCATAGAGCGTCTACACTTGCATACCTGATCACCAAATGTTTTACTTCAAGAGATAAAGACATTCTCACCAAAGTTTTCTGCACATAAGTTCGAACATTATTGGAATATTGCTCGTCCGTCTGAAATCCTCACTATAAATACCAACTGACAATGATAGAAAGTATGCAAAGGAGATTCACAAAGTTCATTCCTTCAGTTCGTCATCTTCCGTACACAACTTGTCTGTGCTTAGAGGGATTACAAACATTAGAACATCGCAGACCAATTTCGGACATATGTTTTGTGTACAAAATATTAAACAACGTTATCAGCATTGATTTGAATGATTTGTTTTTTCCCTTATCCTACCAATCAACTCGTGGACATCCTTAGAGACTACGTGAATCTAACTCCGACAGCAAATATCCAGATACTTTTTTGGCAGCAGAATTGTTCGAATATGGAACTCATTGCCTAAGTAAATTGTTTCGTCACCGACATATTTAATTTTCAGTTAAAATAACTTTAGTAAGCCTAAACCAATTTTTAACTATTGTGTGAATATTGAGTATTTCTTTTTCTCTTTCCTATGATTGCGTTTAGGGGATGTGGATTTTGCTCGGGAGATGCATGGGCTAACATTTTGACTCTAACTTATCCTTATACTACTTAAATTGTCATTTCTATATGACTGTTAAAGTGCGTGGAATGGTTTTTTGGTTCGTGTTTGTGTGCATGAATTGTACATTTCTGTTGAATGAAAGGTTTGATTGATTGATTGTTGATTGATTGTATGATCGATCGTCATGCTGACAATGCAACGTTGTTATCATTTTTTTTATGGTTTTTAATTTCGTGGTCACGATATGACATTTTTTTAGTATTGATCTCTTTTTCATTTTCTGCCATTTTGTTTGTTCTTTTTTTCTGACCGGGCAAGTGGTCTGCGTGGTCCTCTGGTCAGTTGCGTAATAAATAAAATAAATAATCAAATAGAGTTTTTGACAAAAGGATGTGTTTCCCGTTAACGTAGATTAAAGTTGGTCAGAAAATCCTTGGACAGTGGAACTTTTTACAGCTTGACACATGCTGGTCTTCTCTTAATAAAGAGAAGACCAGCATGAAACTGTTTTACTGAAACTATTTTTAATAATACCTTATTTTCTGATTTTGATGATTTTGTCTGTGCTTTTAATATCTACATTACTTCTATTCTTGATAAGCTTATTCCTCTTAAATCTTTTACTTATAGGCTATATTCTCGTAAGGCTCCTTGGTTTGATTATGCTTGTGTAGTAGCCAAGAAAAGTCTTAGAAGACTGGAGAAAGCCTATAGGTTAAATCCATCTAAATCTCTTTATTCTATCTATAAATCTGAATTGATTAATTATAAATATCTACTATTCTCTAAACACTCTACTTTTCTTAGAAATTCTATAACATCTGCTTCAACATCTAAAAATAGGTGGTCTGTTCTATCTAAACTTCTACATAAAAAATCTTCTCACTCATCTTTTTCTGCTCAACAGTTTCATGACTTTTTTGTAAATAAAATTACTTCTTTAAGAACATCTAATTCTAGTTTTTCTTCTCATAACTTTACTAAACTTACTACTGAATCTTTCTCTGTATTACTCCAATAAATTTTTTAGAACTAACTAAAATTATTAATTCTATGTCGTCTACAACCTGTTCTCTAGATCTACATCCTTCTAATTTACTTGAAGAATTTTCTTCAATATTTTATCCAATCATTCTCAAATTAGTTAATTTATCTCTTTCCACCTCTAAATTTCCTACTTTTTATAAGAATTCTATTGTTATTCTTATTCTTAAAAACTCATCCCTAGATCCTTTATCTAATTATAGACCTGTAACTAATATTACTTTCATCTCTAAAATAATAGAAAAAGTTGTTTTAATCAACTGTCATCCTATTTAGACTTTAACTCTTTGCTACCTGTATCTCAATCTGGTTTCAGACCTGCTCACAGTACTGAAACTTCTTTACTTAAAATACACAATGATATCCTTCTCTCTAGTGACAATAGTAATTTTACTCTTCTTCTTGCTCTTGACTTTTTCTCAGCTTTTGATACTGTTGACCATACTATTCTCTTGAGACTGCTGCATCTTTCTTTTAATATTACTGATTCTTGTCTATCTTGGTTTTCTTCTTATCTCTGTAATCGTTTTTCTCTTCTGTTGTTCTCAATAATTCTACTTCTAACTCCTCTACTCTTACTTTCGGGGTATCTCAGGGTTCTATCCTTGGCCCTCTTCTATTTATACTCTATACTTCTGAACTACCTCGTATTATTAATAACTTTTCTTTCTCTAGTCAACTATATGCTGGTGATTCTTATATTTATACTTCTTTTCCTCCATCTAATCTCAATAGTGTTCTTCATAATTTATCTCTATGTCTTTCTTCGATTATCGCTTGGTCTGATTCTATGTGTCTTAAACTTAATCCTTCTAAGTTTGAATTAATTTGTTTTAATAAATCTAAACACTCAATTACTATTCCTCCTATTATCTTACCTGATTCTAAAACTCTTGATGTCTCTCATAAGTTTCGTAGTCTAGGTTTTATCTTTGATTCTACTATGTCTCTCTCTTCTCAGATTAATAGTGTTGCTAGAAGCTCTTACTTTCATCTACGTAGAATAAAAAAACTTTTGCCTTTTCTTGATGATCCTACTCTTCTCTTTCTTGTTACTTCGTTAGTCTTATCTAGGATTGATTATTGTAACTCGCTCTACTATGGTCTTCCTGACTCTATACTCTATCCTTTAAGTAAAGCTTTTAACTCTGCTGCTCGTCTAGTTGCTCGTGTCCCTTTCTTTTCTCATATATCTCCATATCTTGTTCTCTTGCACTGGCTACCTATAAAATATAGAATAATTTTTAAAATTTGCACGTTCATGTATAAGTCTCAATCTAAATTATTTCCTAAGTATTTATCAGATATATTAAATGAACCTAAACGCCCCGGTTTACGATCGTCTTCTTCTTCTCGCTT
>NW_008703664.1:4362169-4386723 GCF_000326865.2 Helobdella robusta | reverse complement strand
TCCTTTTCTCTGGAACTCTCTACCTACTTCTCTGACTACTTCTCCATCACTTGCGAAGTTCAGAGCGGATCTCATGACCCATCTGTTTTCAAAATTCATCGAGGAGCGCTGTTGAACATCGCGGAAATAGCGCTTTATAAGCTAATTGATTGATTGATTCATTCATTCATTCACTCAAAATCAGTCAATTAGTTTGTTTCCAAAGTGCCATTTCCTCAATATTTAACAGTGATCTTTAATGAGTTTTACGTTGAACCATGGCTATATACTGTACCGAACTGTAATACCTTTTTTTGTATTTTTTAATTATTTTATTGGAGCTCCATACAATTTTATTCTAGCCCAACTTTTATGATCGAGTTTTACGTCGTACCACTGACTTTTGCGTCGAAGAATCAAGAATGGCTTCATCGATGGATGTAGACGGGGAGCGCAATATTGGATTTTCAACCTCTTTCCCGACCGGCAGTGTTTCGGTTTCACTTCATCCGCTTGTTATCATGAACGTTTCAGAGCATTGGACCAGAGTTACAGCTCAGGGAGGGCGAGTCTGCCAGGGTTGGTTGGGGTTTTTCAAGTTTTTAAACTTTTAATTTTATTTAACATTTAACAAAGAAGTGACGATTTCAATCAGTGCACATGCACTCTTCAAATTTAACTCAGGTAAAGGCTCTCCTAGCTTTGAGCTTCTTGCCGGCTTTGTTTACTTTTTGGCTTTGGGTAGTTCTAACTAGATTATTATTGGAAAATCTAAAATATGTCATTTAAATTTTAATTTAAGTTGAAATACATCAGCTGTGCATGTTAAATAAAATAGTTACTCTGTCTACCACCTTGATGTGTGCACCTGTGGACGTTCCTGGTTCAATTGATATTATAAATTATATTTATGCTTTTAATTATATTATATATTATATCTATTATATTTAATAACTTGATTTAATTTTAATACAATTATAATTTATATACTTTTTTATATATGAAAGGCCGCATTGAAAATTTTATTGATTTTGGAGAGCCATATTCATTTATTTATTTTTTATTTATTATAAGTAATTAAATTATAGTGCTATTAAATAAGTTTTTCAAGCATTAACTAACAAAGTTAATAATCTGACAAAAAGTTTTCGCCATCTTTCTTTCCAAACAGTTGGGTTGTTGCTACCAAATTTCTAATCCCTAATGTGGACAAACTCTAGCCAGGAAGTTTAATTAATGACCTTATCTAAAAATTTAGTTTCCACTCAAGGACGAAACAAAACAAGAGAAAACAGAATACTGACTTGATATTGAGTATTTCCGTTTCCAATACTAATATAATAAAAACTTCTACATCTTCTTTTTCTGTTTGCTGATATTTTAGAATCATTTGATGAGCATGAACTAATGACAACTTTGATGATGATGCATTTCTCTTGGTGAACAATTTATCATTCAAACAATGACGATGAAGTCATCTGTTTTTATTTTGTTGTTAGTCTTAGCAATCTCCTGACATTTAGGAAATGTTTGCCAGCATTTCTTTGAAACACTCGCTACAGACCGGCTAACTGTAATTTTTGAATCATTTGCTAGGGTATCATCAATTTCATTGCTCGTAATTGTCTTTAAAAAATATGTTATCAAATCAACCTTTGAGCATGTTTTTTATAAATTGTTTTCTCAATGTTGAAATGTATGTGACAGTTTTTTTTACCCAAGAGAGGCACTGGTGGACTCAAATTTGCAGATTTTGCTTGCAGTATTTTGTTAAAAACATAAAAATCACTTTAATATTTTTCCTATAGTGAAGTGATATTAAAAATTAAACATTTGTTACATGTTCCTGGCATTGTTCCAAGCATTTGTATCCCTTCGGACAGTTTCAGATGATCCAGTGTTTTAATGACAAGCGGATATTGCTGAAAAAAATGATACTGATTTGTGCACACTCTCCCACATTGTAAAATTCAGATGTTCCAAAGTTTGCACTTTTGTTTCAGATCCACGAACTTGAAGCAGAGCCAAATTTGGGGCACTTTACTAAAAAATGTGTTTGTTTAGCACAATGGTCAGAGGCATCATGTAGTTGAAAATTTAATTTGTGACAAATATAGTGAACCTGAACATTGATAGAATTTAGTGAGTGTTCTTCAAAGTGCTTTTTGACCCCTGAGAAAACTCCACTCATGACAGAGATAGCATTATATCCACCATGGCTTCGGCATTTGGAGATATCTGGTCCAACTTCATTTATTAGTTATAACCATATCAGCCACATCTACTGAATCATTTTTTGGATTGAATTTTATAAATGTCTCCCTGATGCTAGTTTTTTTTTCTTTAAAAATAAATGTATATATAATTTTTTAGTATTTTCGTTACACTCATCTTTTAAACATTTTAAGTACTTCATATTTTTAAATGATATAAAACTTTATATATATTTTCTAATCTTTTAGTTCTAGGAGCCTTGATTGGAAAGCAGAAGGGAAGGAATATTGAAATTATGAATTCGTTTGAGTTGGTTTTTCATTCTATTGAAGATGAGATTTTTGTTGACAGAGAATATTACACCATCAAGGAAGATCAATGTTAGTAATAATCAGATACCTGTGTTATTAATCACTAAATGGCTATTTAACAAGTGAACTAATTAATTATCATTGTAAAATTCTTATTTGTTAATTTCTTTAAAATAAATTATTTTAGATGGCATGCATGTTATTTTTATACTTTTATGATGACTTCATTGGATTTCTTTTTGTATGCTGGGTGTGGTTCTGGCTCATAAAAACTTTTTGTTTCTCTTTTGAACTATTTCTAAAATTGTATTAGCAAATTTTAAATTAAATATTACACGTTTAAG
The DNA here is from genome assembly GCF_000326865.2 of Helobdella robusta. Classification (NCBI taxonomy): domain Eukaryota; kingdom Metazoa; phylum Annelida; class Clitellata; order Rhynchobdellida; family Glossiphoniidae; genus Helobdella; species Helobdella robusta. The sequence goes on along the minus strand of NW_008703664.1, from coordinate 4,383,875 downwards.
AACTACGCTAAAAAAGTTAATTTGATGAAATTTTTTAAATTCAATGATATAATTGCTTTACTTGATGACTGAAATTAGAAATTTGTTTTTTTATTAGAAGTTTATTTTGTCAGTGTTTTCATTTGCATACTAAAAATAATTCATGGTTCGCTTTTCAGAATAGTGTAACAGTTTTTTTGTTCTTTATAGTGCAACTCTGTATTTGATGGAGCTGCAAGCAGTTGAGATGTTGTGCAAGCTTGCCATAAGCATGTAAATAAGAGTGAATGGTGTTTGGTTGATTTTCGCATTAACTTACATGCTTTGCACCAATAATGTTACTAAATAAATTTATGCAATTCTACACTTTTTAATGTCATGTTTGAAAAACAGTTAAAATAAGTTGAGATAATAATTCCTTGTTACAGAAAATAATTTGAACTTTTTCTATTGATAAAGATATTCTTTTACTGAGAATATAGGTCTATTTTATCACTCAGTTGAATGTTGAAGCTCGACAGTTTTGTTTAGTTAATTCAAGTTTTTTTTAATGATTTTAGTTAAACAGATTTTCAGTGACATGGATTTTTTGGGTTGGTACAACACTGGAGATGCATTGGTGGAATCCGACATTAAAGTCCACAAACAAGTGAATACTTTTTCAAAAGAATTATATTTCATTATTAGTGCTTTTATTTTGTTCTCTTTTAGTGCAGCTCTGACAGATGCACCCTACTTGTACATTTTTTTTATTTTTGAAACTAAACTTTCTATCCCATCTACAATGAATTAATTTTCCACTGTTCAATAAGACTCAGGACATGACGTGGCACTTGTATTGCTTGAGCCAACTCTCTGACTTTTAGCCCTTCATATTTTCACAATAGTTTATAGTTTATTTTCATAATTTTTACTAGGAAGAATGGTTGTTGTTTGCTATATCATCTGTTTCAATTGTTGTAAAGTTAGCATAATGCAGAGAAATATCATTGAAATGTATTGTTGATAATATTAGATATTTTAAATCATGTTCAACACTAAATTGATTATTGTTACAAGTTATTATTCTGATGAGTTTCAATGAATCAATAAATAGATATTGTGTTTAATTAATTTTTGTATTATACTTTACATAATATTTTTTTTACATATTTAGATATGCCAAATAAATGAAAACCCAGTGTTTTTAAAGTTGAACCCATTAGCTCGATCTGCTGAGGTTTATTGATTTTAAAAAAATGAAATTGAATCTTTATTGATTTTTTAGTAAACAAATTCGTAGAATTTACTCAATCATTTTTTAAAGCTCTACTCCTAATGCTTAAACTCCCAAAACACTCCTGCCTTCATTTGTTTGATGTTTCTTTGCTTTTTCAATAAAACAATAAATCCATTAAAAATTCCCGAGTTATTAATCTAATAATAATCCTATACCTTTCTGTAACTATTTCCATGCCTTGATAAGTCTCTTCTTGCACCACACAAAATTGAATGTATTCATATTAGAGATGGGAATCGAACCCTACCTTTGATGTTCGGTTCGGTCAGGCCCAAAGTCCGGGTTCGGTTCGATTCGGTCGGGTCCAAAGTTCGGGTTCGGTTCGGTCAGGCCTAAAGTTCCGGTTCGGTCAGGTTTCAACAAGTTCGGTTCGATGAGATTTTGATCGACTTAATTAGTCGCAATAAAAACTAGTAGATATACGATTGAAATTATAGCTTTAAATTAATGAAATAATAAAGACAATAATAATTTCTCTTTCAATATACAAAATAAAGTACACAAATCTATTAAAAAATACTATGCAGTAAATGATTTAGCATGTGAGTGAATGATATTTAAAGATTTTAAGGCTGCATATTATATTTTAAAAACATTAAGTTTCCAATGTTTCTGGATTCAACCTAGCCCTACGGTCACTCAATGTCTCGCCGCATGCTGAAAAAACTCTTTCACTAGAAGTACTGGTGGCAGGAATAGCTAACAACTTTCTAGCAATCAATGCCATTTTTGGAAGCTTGTGTTTGACATCATTTTCCTTCCAAAATTGCAATGCGGGACAGCCAGTTACAGGCAGTGCCAAATATTTATTCAGTTCGTGTCTTTTGTCGTTTTTGTCATAATTAAATAGGGGAGTTGCAGCTGTTTTGAAATCTGCGAGTAAATCCAATTCAGTGTCAGCTTTAAGTCTTTTTAATGGTGGCCGATGATCTGAATAGCTACATTCACCAACACTATCCAGATGTGTGTTATCAAAATGCTCTGATATGATTTCAGGCGGTATGGATGACTCAGTTTTATCTACCATACTTCGAATTAGTCATGGTGATCGCGCCTTTCTTTTCTTCGTACCAAAAATTATAAAATTAATTTATATTTAATCACATATACATTGGCTGTCGGTCATTTGTAATATTTGGACCGTCGATAATGCATGCACCTACCTCCATCATTAGTAGAACAATAATTTTCAGACGAATGATTTTTGGATAACATTAGAAAGGTTCGTTCGGTTCGGTTCATAATCGGCAATTTTAAAGTTCGGTTCGGCCATGAGCAAAGTTCGGGTACGGTTAGGTTCAGTCGTGCCCAGAGTTCGGGTTCGGTTCGGTTCGGTCACAAGTAGGGTTCGAGTTCGGTTCGGTTCGGGTTCGGTTCGATTCCCATCTCTAATTCATATAGAAGTGATCAAACTAGTTTTGAAAATTAAAAACTTTTCAGTTATTTTTAAAGTTCCTTCTTACTTTGTCTTCATCATCTCTGCCATAATTTTTATATGTGTGTTATATATGTTATCTTATAACCACGATTATGTTACCTGCCTCAACTTTTTTCACTGATCCTCCAGGATGCTCTACGTTTATTTCTCTATAAGCCCTGTCTATCTTTCTCTAATTTATAAGAATGAAATGAAAATATTGTTATACCTCATTTCGCAACCTACACTAACCTGTTGAAGTTGTCAACTTGTCAATTTACCTGCAAGAAGTTGCTACATCATTGACTGACAAAGAGAGTACATTGATGTATTGAAATAAAATCAAAATGCTGCTCATTCATATTGTCAAGTAGGAATTTTTTATTAATTTTTAAAATGTGGTTTCGACTTTGACCTATCAGACGAAGCCACGCATATCATGATTTTTTACCTTCTTTCCTTTATCTCGTCAAAATCCTTCCTTCTGCCATCTTACTGAAGTGTTTGTAATGCCTTTTACCGCGTTCTCTATTGAAGTCTCTTTTTATCCCTGCTTGTTTATTACATGATCTTTGATGAGCCTGTACACACAAAACTCAAAACGTTCGCCTGAACTCTGCTCTCGGTTAACCTTGCCACTTGATAAATTAAATTTTGGAAAGTATTGTAATAGTAAATAATTACATTGTAAATTAAATAGTTTTGTACTTGTACAATCAATAATTAAAAATTAATTTCAGTTGCCAGTAAACATCTATGAGTCCGTTATTGATTTGGTTGATAAAGAGGTTTGAATCTTTGGTTGCTTTTGTAACAAATTTGAACATTTATTAAATTATTGAATGTCTAAAATCTCTTGAAGGCTACCATGAGATTTGTGGAGTTGCCGTACGTGCTGGCCACCGAGGAAGCTGAACGAATAGGAGTGGACCATGTTGCCAGAGTCAGCATTTCTGATAGAGGAGAAGCTTCAACTGGCATGATTTTTCTTTTATTATTTAAATTTATATTCAGTGGCTATTTTTCAGCTTTAACAAATTTTTTCAATTACATTATCGTGCCTTTACTTTTAAAGTAAGCAACGCATTATTTTGAACTTTTGGAAATTTCATTATAGCCATACCTAGTATTTTATTTTTTAATTTTAAAATAAAACTTGAATGTTGAATGACCTGCATGTTTTTTTAAACGTTTGATGTTTTTTGATTCTTACTGTACCTTTCCGGATCTCCAAGATTTATGATGAAACTTATATTTAGATTTAATGCTGAGGTACGGTGTAGTAATATTTCAAAATAATTTGGTTGTTGAAACTTTTAAATCTAGGAAATAAGACGAGTCACTGCATGTCTTGTGTCTCTTGTTGATATTTGCTAATATTGATTGCAGCTGCTCAGCACTTGACTGCACAGTACAGCGCCGTGAAGATGCTGCATTGTCGAGTGAAAATTATTCTCAACTATTTGAAGGACATGAATAATGGTTAAATTTTTATTACTTCGTTTTTATTAAGATATTTCTATTTGTAATTAATTTGACACAATCGCTGTTTATATAAATAATCTACTATCTATTCGTTTTCAGAGTTCTTTTAAAGTTTTGCTTAATAGTATGTATTGTTCTAGTTTTCGATTTCAAAATTAAAAAATCTAAACATTTATTTTTTATTTTACATAACTTTGTGACGTGTCAGGGATATACAAGTTTTTGTCATGACGTGTACAGAAATATGTACAAATCTCAAACTTTGTTATAACTGGTGTCCTTTCAAATGATTTGCTTCATCGTATCTATGGAATTCTCATTTTCTATATTTTTCCATCTTTGGGTTTAGGTATTCCGCTTCGCACAAATAGTAGGTCAACTATTTGGCTATTCGGCCAAATTCACTATTCAGTGCATCTCTACTTAATTTGACATTGCTTCTTGCCTTAATTTTAGGAGAGTGTAATTTGAAATATTAAAAAGAGATAAAGGACTGAGTCATAACTAGAGCTTGTAGATAATTTCACCATCTTGTCTGGTAAAGGGTAATCTAAACAAGAAGAAATTATTTTCTAGTTTAACTTTGGTATCTTTATTATATAAGCAATATAAGAAAAAAATCATTCATAAGCTATGTTTTAAGATTTGTCATTCTTTGAAAGATTTCTAATGGTGGTTAACTTTAATATTTTAAATCGAATTTTGTTTTTTTTAGGATTAGTACCGAAGAATCATAACATACTGAGAGAAGTGTACAGTTTGTGCCATCATCTTCCTGTCTTAAATTCTAAACAATTCAATGATGAATTAAATACCGTTAGTTTTCTTTTTAGTTAATTTTAAGGTTTTCATTTTATTATTTTATTTGAAAAAATATATGGGTTTTCAGTTGAATCTTTCTAATATGTTTAAAAGTTTAAGTTTTGTTTTTATTTCAGCAATATAATGATGTTTCGTTGATGACTTACCTGGGCGTCATGACAAAAGCTTGCAATACCATCAACCAGGCTAGTTTGTGTTTATTTGGCGAATGTGTTTTAATGTCTCGTTTGCGCAAATGCTTGAGGATTTAATTTTCATTTTAATTTTAATGTGCAAATAAAAATCTTAGTTGACTTTTAAACGTAAAAATCTAAGTGATGATCTTCCTTATCATAATCGTTTCTAACAATTGAGTCTACAAAAATTTAGACGTTTCTGACGTGTGATGAGCAAATAAAATTTTTCATCTATTTGATTTGATATCAATAGTCATTAAACAATTACCAACCTGATGGCTAACAGTTAAATGACAAAATTTACTTAGTTTATTATTGATAATATTTTTAAAAATTAATTTTTACAGTTTGTGACGAAGTTCAACATTGTAAATGATCGTCAGTTAGCTCGAAGGATGAGAGGATTACTATATTAAACTTTTGACATTTTCCTTTATTTGTTTACCAGCATTGTTTAAAGTTAATGTTATTAAAATTTTCTCATGTGTAGTTATATTTTTGTCAGTAAATTTTTTTAAAATACGGTTTATATTGGACTGTTTAAATAATGAATAATGTTTATACTTGAGTAAACGTCAGTTTAAATGGTCATCTGAATTACAATTTTTCAATCTCCCGTATAACCACCCATAGCGAATCACTTGCGAACTATTTTTCTGTTGATCTTCTTTGTAATTCGTTAACGATTTTCTAATAAATTCTGTCTTCATCCTATTTTCTGCTTGCAGCTAGAATTGCTGTTTTCTGCTTGACGGCTAGAATTGGTTTGTGAGATCCGATAAGGAATGTTCATTTAGGATATTTATTTTTTGTGAAATCCTTAATGTATCCTTATTTCTGTCAACCTATCCAGAAATCTAAAGTTAAGAATTTGTAAATAACCAAAAATAAGCTTGATTAAAAGGATAGAATTTAAGATGACGACGAAAAGCAGTTAGAGATTTTAATGAACGAAGCTCAAACGGTTATGAGTTCCACTTATATCTCCAAGGGATGTTCCATTATTATGATGATTAGATTTGAGTTTCTATTTAAAGTTCTTAACCTCACTTCTTCGGTTGGTGTTTTTGAAGTTGTTTCGAAGTTTAAGGTCATTTCACTTTGTAAAATTTATTCAAAAAGTTTCATTCATTAACGCACTGTGACGATTATATTCTGGATCTTCGAATTAATTGCAAAAATAGCTTTTCATTGTTTCATTATTTGTATAGGTAAAAGGCTGACCTGGCCTCAGTTGGAAATTGATGTAAAACTTGTCTGGTTAATATTGATTCTAGATTGCAATTATTGATTTTAAAACTGATAGAAGTGCAGTTTAGAAAAATGAAACTCATTTTGCCTTAAAATCAATGTACGATGGTGAATTGTTGTAAGGTCTTTTGCTATTTGTTTCAGATGTTCTTCATGATCCTGTTCCGTTCTGTTCTTGTTTTAAAACGCATGGTGGCCTTGATAATTTCTATTTTTATTCTGTATCCTCCGGGCTCAGCCTCTTTTTTTGAATGAACGAGTGTCTACGCCGGAAGACGCAATATAAAATTCTGATAATGGTCATACCCTCTGTCCTGGTTATGACATCTGTCCTGGTTATGACATTAAACTGACCCTCACTGCTTTGTGAGTGATGTTGGATCATCAAAGGCTAGGCCCACCGCTTATAACTGTGGTTGCGTAAGGAAGGGCGTCCTGCGTAAAAATTAGCCAAATAAATTACTTATGATGACAGAAGTGACAATGGCCCTCAGTATCCGGCAGAATGGCGTCGAGGGATATTTCAGTTTCATCATAAGTAGCCAAACGGCAACCCCCGATCTCGGGGAAAATGTCTAAACGTGTGTTGTTGTTGTTGTTGATAATGGTCATACCCATTCTTGTTATAAATAATATACATCAGATCGGATTTCAAATCATTGTGCATGTTGGGTGGGGGTGTGTGTGTGGGAGAGAGAGAGTGAGAGGGCTACGATGTTCAATATTTATCGAAAAAACAAATATAAAATTGGACCAACGATGTTTATATACGCTCTAAGACAGGCATTCACGTGCACGCATACAAATTGTTAAATGGAATAAAATTTTCATTTTGAAGCGTCTGTACGTAGTAAATATTTAATTCGACAAATGTAGCAAATAATGAGATGGGACAATGACAACTGTAAAATTAATAAATACAGACTTACCATATGGTAACAGTGTTCTTCCAGTTAATAAATAAATTTGACCTCGGTTAAAGTTGTTTAGGATCGGTCGAAGTCAAAGTTATCTGTTTAAGTCAAGTTAAGGTTACAGTTATTTGATGCTAACATCAATAAAAGTTACAGATAAAGTTACTGTTCAAATTATCAATTTTTGGCCAAGTTGCCTTCGTACAGAGTTTTTTAGTACAATTCTAGATAGCGTCATACTGAAAGTTGCTTATTTATCTAATGTAGAAAATGTCGGGTGTTAAATAAATATGAATTCAACTGAAACACTAACCTTCCAGACAAGCAAATTAAATATTCCAACAAACTGTTGTTTTGTGTGGATGGCCTACCATCACATTTGATGGAATAATGTACAACCCACAAATTTATCCATGTAGAAGAAAAATTATCGGGAGTTTATTCCCCTGATAGCCACTGATTTAAGATTTATCTACGCGCTAGCACAAATCAACTTTTTATAAAATCAACATTATCGTCGAGCTAGGTTAAATACACACTCATACTCAAGAACTTTGTAGTAGTAGTAGTAATAGATGTAGTGGTAGTAGTAGAAGTGAAGCAAATTTAAAGGTTTTGATACGAGTTGTTGTTAAGTTTTATGTTTTATATTAAAACATTATGATTTATAATATACATTTATTTTTCTTTGGACCAAATGTTCTTTGCTTTGAGGTTATGGGACCCAGATAACGTTTTTCTTAATTAATTGATTTGACGAAGAAAATTTAGAATAAAGAAATATCGGAAGATTTCTTTGTGTTTGTGAAGACTGAAGTGAAGAAAAAACACGTGCTTCTTCATTCTCTGAAATTTGATATTTTGCTTCTAATTAAAAGGTCAAATTGAAAGACAAGGAAGAAATGGACTCAAAGCTTCAAATAAAACAGTTAAGTTGTGCAGCCGGTTGGCCCATTTGGAAACGTCGTGTTCGAAATTTCATGGATTACCATGAGGGCGCACTTGATGTGATTGATGGGAAGTTGTCAAAACCAGAATTACTAAAAAATCAAACAGAGCAACAGGCAAAAGATTTTAAAAACAAATCAGATCTGTTTAGAAAGGCAAACAGTTATGCCAAATTAGTAACTGCGAATGCAGTCACAGAAGATACATACCAAAAGATAATGGACAAGAACACAGCGTTTGAAGTTTGGGAGGAATTAAAAAGAAATTTTGAAGTGTCAACTAAGGACCAACTGTTCCAAGTTTGTAGCAATTTTTTCGATTTCAATTGGATAGCGGATGTAGATGTATTCGGCCAAATTGCAAGATTGAAGACTTTATGGAACGAATTAAACAGTGGGCTTCAGGCATCGGGAGAAAATAAACTACCAGAGCTATTAGTATGCAAAGCGATGCAGATTCTCCCAAATAGTTTCCAAAACTTCAAATCAAGTTGGCTAATGCTAGGTGAAGAAAAGCAGTCGATAGATGATTTAATCACTCATCTCTGTGCTTTCGAAAGAAAGATAAAGACTTTCGACACAATCGATAAATCATCAAGGCAGAACGCCTTAGTTGTAAATGTTGAAAAGCCAAGTTTCAACAAATCAAGAGATTTCACTAAAAGGACAAAACCAGTTGGTAACTGCAACTATTGCCATAAACCTGGACACTGGGTTAAGCAATGTAGAAAGTGGGTCAGTGATGGAAGACCTTCTAAAAATTCCAAAAATGCTTCAGCGACACTAAGAAAAGCATATGATGAAACAAATCAAACACTGAGAGACAATAAGAAATCATTAGTTGCTATGGAATCAAGTGTTTTTGCAATTGATGAGTCAGCGTACACTGATGAATGGTTTTTTGACAATGGTGCAACGTGTCATCTAACTTTCCGAAGAAACATACTTCAAAGTTTTGAAAAATTTTCTCAACCGAGTAAATTATATGTTGCAAATGTTGATACTGTAGAAGCTTTTGGAAAAGGAATTATTCATCTTCAAGTGAAAGTGAATAATAAATGGCAAACTGTTAAACTTACAGATGTCTTGTATGTGCCAAAAGTAAAAAGAAATTTGTTCTCAGTACTTGCAACTCAAGATAAGAACAGAAATAGCTCTTTTGTTTCAACCTCAAGAAGTTGTCATCTACTTATTGACAATGTGATAAATGTTGTTGGAATATGAAACAACAATGGAGGTTTGTTCAAACTTGTTGCAAAAACTGTTAGGCCGTTGAATTCTGAAGTCGAAGTTAACTTTGTCAATGATCAAGATGCATTGCAGTTATACCAACAGAATAAGAAACGTGTTAAAATGCATCGATCAAGAAATGTTATTTTTGATGAGAAGGTTGTCAAACCAAATTCAGTGATTTTGCAAAAAGAAAGTTGTTCAAATGATACAGTTTCGATTGATGTTAAAATTAAAAATGAAAATAAAGAAACTTTGATTAAAGAAAATATTTCAACTGATGAAGATGTTCACAACCGTAGTTCAGTTTTATTTGATGAAGAAGATCAATCTGACTGTTGTAATCAAAAAACCAGAGGTATGGTTTTACGTGACAGGAATAATATCAAAAAGCCATCTCGTTATGATCCTTTCGTTATGTCTGCATTATGTGAAGTACTTGAACCAGTGAGCTACAAAGATGCCATTTAAAGTGATGAAAAAGATGAATGGTTTAAAGCCATGAACAGTGAAATGCAGTCATTAAAGGAAAATCAAACGTGGGATTTGGTAAGTCTTCCAAAAGGTCATAAGGCAATACCATGCAAATGGGTCTACAAGGTAAAACACAATCCAGATGGTTCTGTTGAACGTTTTAAAGCCAGGCTAGTGGTAAAAGGTTTTTCTCAGAAAAAGGGAATTGACTATGAAGAAACCTATAGTCCTGTGGTCAGAAGTTCAACTATAAGAACACTATTAAGTGTTGCTGCAAATGAAAAGATGTCACTCATGCAGTTTGATGTGTCAACAGCATTTCTTTACAGCAAACTAGATGAAGATATTTACATGGAGCAACCTGAAGGTTTTAAAGATAATTCAGGAAGAGTCTGTAAACTCAAGCGATGTCTCTATGGACTTAAACAAGCTCCAAGATATTGGAACAAACGCTTTGCTGAATTCTTGAAAAAGAGACATTTCAAACAAAGCGATGCAGATACTTGTTTGTTCATTAGAATACAGGGAGGAAAAAAAAAACTCATACTTGAACTGTATGTTGATGATGGACTAGTTGCAGGAATCGATAAAGAAGAACTAAAAATATTTGAAAAAGAATTAAAGTCAGAGTTCAAGATAACATCTAAACCTGCAACATGTTTCCTTGGATTAGAGATTAATCAAGATGAGAAGGGAAATATTAATGTCAGTCAGTCATCCTATACAAGAATGATTCTTGAAAAGTTTGGAATGAGTCAGTGTAAATACTGTACAACTCCGATTTCAAAATCTGAGGAGTTCGATGAAAACAAAAATGAACATGAGGAAGTGAAATTTCTTTACAGATCAGCAGTTGGTGCATTGATGTACTTGATGACGGGAACAAGACCAGATATTGCATATGCAGTTGAAGTAGCATCCAGAAGTTTAGAGAAACCCAGCAAGTCCAATGTAACACAAGTTAAGCAAATTTTCAGACCAAGACTAAAGAATCTGATGTGTGCGATGGGTCTTCAGAACATTTAGGTTAAGGTCATCTAATGTTTTAAATAAAATGAGAAGGTGTTAAGTTTTATGTTTTATATTAAAACATTATGATTTATAATATACATTTATTTTTCTTTGGACCAAATGTTCTTTGCTTTGTATGTAACTTCACTTTTTCCTTTTCTGTTGATCCGGTTGATAATAAACAAGTCAAGAACGTTGCTTAGTTTGTTTCTCTTCTTTTAATGTCTTTCAATAGTATATCAATTAATTAAACGATCTACGTAACAAGAAATTTAACAGTTGTAAAGTAGTGGTGTGGCGATAAGTGATAGTAATTGTAATAATACTAACAACTAATAATACTAATAACTGTAATAACAGATAGTAGTTGTAATAATAATATTATTAGTTGTAGTAATAGTAGTAGTAACAGTAACAATTAGTGGTAGTAATAGAGGTAGCAGTGATAACAACGTTTGTGTTGATTTTACATGGATGCCCTGTATTATCTAGAATTCCATGTGATTTTACAATAAACATGATTGATTCGTTTGTAATGAGATTAATTTAAATGGTTATTAGCTGCCAGGGCGCTAATTAACACACAACCAAAATAATTTGTGCACATGTGAGTATATTAGATTTTTTCGATCAAGTTATTGATTTACTGAATGAGTTATAGTTAGGTTAGTTATTCATTTGCCACTCGAGTTAAAGTTAAATAATTTAGGCTATTTACAGTTAAAGTTACAATTAACTATAACTTAAGTCAAAGTTACAGTTGGAAATAACTGAAAGAACACTGACTGGTAATGATATAAAGAATTTTTTAACACTGTAGCCCACAAATGCATATAAAACTAAGTGTACAGAAAAAAAGAAAATAGTTTTTTAGGTCACCCGTGAAAGGCTCTCAATGCAATATTCAACCACTCATGTATATTTCATTTTAAATTTATAAACAAATTTAAACAAAAAAAAATTTAAAACGTTGCACAATCTAGATGAAAAAAATAATAAATGTGGCAAAGTTCCATGCTAGATTTGTATTTCCCTATATAATTTTAGAAATAAGCTGATATTTCAATTAGTCTTCCTTTCTTTAAAAACCGACTGCTAATACTGCTCAAGCTGATTTTGTTATTAAATGTTTGTTTTAAAAAAATAACTCATCTTCATCCAAGGTCCACCCAGATCATACTAGGGCCACCTGTGTTGCTCTACATGCAGATCTAACAACCAGATTGTCGCTTATTAGGTTGCATCTAAACGTTTACCTCACAAAAATTTGCGTGACGTACATAAAACTACCGAACCAGGTCATCATCATTTTCAATCCGTTGCGTGTCTGACTTTCCTGGTTTCTTCAACGAAACTATAACACTAAAATTAACAGTTAATTTAAGATGGGTGCAATTATATTGTTTTGAGATTTTACAATAACGATGTGAGAAACAATTTTTGCGTCGTATTTGTCATAACGACACAAATTTTTAAGAGTTATCTAGTATGAATGCCACAAATCTCGTGTCGTTATGAACATGGATATATAAAATATGGATATGGCAGACGCGTCATATATATATACTAGGGATGCACCGAAGTTCGGCCCCGGCTCCGGCCAATATCCGGCTTTTTTTCAAATCCGGCCCCGGCCGGATTTAGGGCCGGATTTAAGCGTCTATCGACATTTAAAAATGTTATAAATAGAAAAAAAATTTCATTGAATTCAATTAATTTTATGTCAATAAGTTAAAAGCTAAGCATACATGACACATAATAACAGACACATAGGTAGGCAGCGTAAGTTTATCTCTTCTATTTTTTCTCCGGCCGGGGCCGGATTTAAAGGTCTATCGACATTTAAAAATGTTATAAAAAGAGAAAAAAAATTCATTGAATTCAATTAATTTTATGTCAATAAGTTAAAAGCTAAGCATACATGACACATAATAACAGACACATAGGTAGGCAGCGCAAGGGCGGATCCAGGAAGTTTGACAGGGGGGGGGCGAAAATTTTTAAATAAATATTTTGTAATGTTGAATATATCCATTTTTGATTATAAATTTTAGAATGTAAATTAATTGAATAATATAATGTTTTATGTTTACTTTGATTTATTTATAATTTTTATTACAAATGATCAAAGGAAAATTATGAACGCACCCACGCGGCAAAATACACTTGAAAATTTTTTGAACGCTTCTTCCGTCTGATTTTCATTTTAAAAATTCAAATTTGAGTTGCGCTAGTAATAGTACTGTATAAGTATCATAATTCATAATCATATTTTCAGTTTTTTTTTAGAAGATTAATTTAAATATATATGGATCGTTTTGTGAAGCGAACTAAAAGGGCACATCCACCAGGTTAGATCACCATACGATATGAATTTGTTCACTAGTAGCATAGAAATTGTTAAATAAGTGTTCAGAGTTAAGTTAAATTTAGTTTACTTTTTTAGAACTACATGAAGGCGATAGTTCCGATAATCATAATGAAAAAGTGATTGTTAAAAATGATGAATCATTTGAGCAAGTAGCTTTGCACGATAATGACGAAGATAACAAGATAAAGAATAATGAAAAAGTCTATCAACAAATGGATTTTGTACATAATAATGATATTGGACTGTATGTGGGCAGCAGTAATAAAACAATGATGATATAAAATTTGAACTTCTACAAAATCCATGGAAACCAGAATTTGGCTACAAATTTCCGTATTCAAATCATATTAAAAGTGGTAAAAATGAAAAACGGTACATTTTGAAAGTCACTTGGAAACATTTAATGCATGGTTGACATACTCGCATGTGGAACAAGGTTTATTTTGCAGGTATTGTGCTCTAATGGCTGACACCGGCGGTATTAGTCATCAAACGCCATTGCAAAAATTAGTAAAAAAACCACTTACATCATTTGCAAAATTATTAGGCAAAGATGGTGATCTCAGCTGTCATGAACAATACAGGTATCACAAAGAGTCAGTTCAGAGGGGCAATGATTTTGTCAAATCATACCAAAATCCATCATTTGAAGTTGTTAATCAACTCTATTCCGCAAGATATCAGCAAATGAAGGAAAACAGAGAAAGATTGAAGCCCATAATTAAATCTATTATTTTTCTGGGAAAACAAAATATTCCTCTACGAGGACATCGAGATGACGGAAAACTTAATATAAGTACTAATGATGCAGGCGATGCTGATAATGATGATGATGAAGATGATGAAAATTTGGACAATGACATGCTTAATGAAGGGGTATATGGTACCGGTCCAGTTAGAAATGAGGGTAATTTCAGAGAACTACTTCAGTTTAGGGTCGATGCTGGAGACCATGTTCTTGAAGAACATTTAAAATCATCTAAATCAAATGCGACATACATAAGCAAAACGATTCAAAATGAAATCATAACCACAATTGGCGATATTATTACAGATACTATTGTACAGAGAGTTAAAGCAGCCAAATTTTATTCAGTTTTATTTGATGAAACAACTGACATATATGGTATTGAGCAATTGTCTTTGAGCTTACGATATGTTTACAACGGCCAGGTTAGAGAAGATTTTGTTGCATTTGTGGATTCTCTAGAGAATGCATACAAAGATATAGAATCGGAACCAAAATTAACCGGAAAAATGTTAGCCGGCTCAGTGTTACGTTTACTAAAAGCGCTAACTTTAGATCCACAGCATTGTGTTGGTTGTGGAACAGATGGATGTTCTGTCATGACATCTCAGTCATGTGGTGCAGCTGCAGAAATATCAAAAAAAGCTACATCATGTATTCATTGTGTTTGTACTAACCATGGACTGAACTTGAGTTTATCTAAAACATCCGATGTACAAGCCATAAGAAATGCAATGGGCACTATTAAGCAAACGGCTTCCTTTTCTCGCGCATCGGCCAAAAGAAAATTAGTGCAAAGAATAATGTTTAAAAATGAAAGTCAAAATTTGAGACAAAATGTCATGCCTTTATGTGAGACACGTTGGGTTGAACGCCATGATTCGATTATCAGTTTTAGACAGTCCCTGCAATATGTTCTAGCTTCTTTAGAAAATATTGCTAATTGGCATGACAGAGAAACATCATCCAAAGCAAAGACGTTGTATCGGCTTTAACTGATTCTGAATTTTTAATAGCTTTGTACTCAATTGCCGGTCCATTAATTCTAACTAAGCCACTAAGCAAAGTTTTACAAACAGAAAATTTAGATTTGGTCGAGGCAGCTCAACATGCTAATAGAGTCATAGATAATCTTCAATCTAGAAGAGAAAATGTTGAGCAAATATTTCATGATATCTTTACGAGAGTTTCTAAAGTTGCAGAGGAACTGAATATTGAATTAAAAATGCCAAGATGTATAGAAAAACAAGTAAATCGTGCAAATATTAAAAGTAACTCATTAGAAGAATATTTCAGGATCGCTATATTTATTCCTATGCTAGATAGTATGATAACAGACATGAAATCAAAATTTGGAACAATCCAAATAGCTATAATGGGTTTGAGTTGTTTGATACCTTCAGTTTTCCTCCGAATAAGTGGTAATGCAGAACAGAATAAAACATGGTTTTTAATTGACCAAGCTGTTACGAAATATAAAAGTTTAATAACAAATTTGACCTCGTGTGATGACAACACGGCCATTGAATTTGTACGCAATGAAGAAATGCTCTGGACGCAGTACTGGGTAAAGATGAATTCACAGCCCAAAACGGCCATTGAAGCTCTCGCATTGTGCAATTCCAATCTCTATCCGACAATTCACAGCCTGTTGTCAATATTGTGCACCATGCCTGTTTCAGTAGCAACGGCAGAACGTTCATTTTCTACCCTGAGGCGGTTAAAAACGTGGATGCGCTCCAAAATGAATGAGGAAAGACTAACGGGATTAGCCTTAATGAACATTCATCGCGATATTGAATTAGATATTGAAGACATTATAACAAGGTTTGGCCGAAAAAAATGTAGAAAAATGACATTTGTCTTGAAAATATTTCATGTATATAACAGAACAATGTTTTGAAGAATGTTTTTCAATTTAAAAAAAATCAAGAAGTTGAAGTGTTTGGCTTTTTGTTATTTATTTCATAAAATATCAAACCTCAGTTCAAAGTGTGGGGGGGGGGCGATTCATGGACTTTGAATTGTAAACTTTGGAGTGTTGAAAGATTCTAGTTTAGGACATATGCACAGGAATTACATCTTAATTTAAAAATTATTAGTTGATTAATTTATTTATAACAATATTATAAATTGATTGTGAGTTATATTTTTAAATATTAATAACATTTCATTTTTAGTTTTTACAATAAAATTTTTACTGACTTTTTTTCGTTTTCTAGATTCTAATTTAATTTAGGAATGATTCTTACTCTAATGAAATGATATGAAGTAAATGAAGTCCATCATCATCGTGATTCGTGGGAGCTGGGAGAATGAATGAAGAAATCTTTATTTCAGAAAAATGAGGATCGCTAACGAACTTATTATAAATCTTCGACGATTAAATACGGTGGTTATATAAACCTTATAAATTAACCTAAAACTTCCCGGAATGTTGAAAACGAAATAAACAAACGAGCTGAATGCAGATCGGCAGAGTCATTAACATAACTTCGGGAAGGCCCAAAATTTTTCTAATTATATCTCAGATTTTTCTAAAAATAAGCCAAAATGCTCATGAATAATTAATTTTTTAGGAACTTGCTTCCCGAGGTAACTTGCACGTTGAAAAAAATTTTCAATGTTAAAACGCTGGTAGGGCGCTTCCAGTTATATAATTCCATGTGTTGTGTCTTCAATTATTCGATCGTTTATTCACGTCTCGTGCAAGAATGCGCTACTTGCTCACTTAACATCGAGCGCCTCAACGTTGCGCGTGTCGAATATGCAAATAATTCATCCAAAATTCGTCCTCTCGGTAACTATGTATAAATGCTACCTACAACAATGAATTCGGTATTACTTTAATCAGCTTTAGGCACAAAAATAGTCTTTATACAAAAATTTATTTAGAAAAGCCCGCCACCAAGTGAATCGATTTCATGATGTTAACGGTTAACCGTTAACCCCATGTTCATCATACTCGCACTTGATGCCTGGTCGAGAGATATAAATAACGGACTGAATGACTTGTTTTTTTTTTGTAAGATACATATAAATTCGTGATCTTGAGAATTCACGTGATTTCTTATTCTAATTCGGGACACTCGACTCACGCATGTGGTCGTTTTTTTTATGTCGATCGCTTGTGATACGTTTTGTCTTGCAAATATAATTTTCATCACGTTTTTTGTCGCTGACTAAGGTAAAACAAGTAACGAAACGAAGGTAATGTTTGCGACGGTTTTGGTGTATCTAACAGGCGGAACCAATATTGTCAAATTGGCTGAAACATTAGAAGGTAATATTTGCTACGGTTTTGGGGGATCTAACAAGCCGGAACCATATTGTCAAATTGGCTGAACAGTTTGAACTAATATATTTTAGTTTAATAATAATTCCAAGAATAATTAAAAATTTAATTTTGTTATATAAGGCATCTGGGTCTCGTAATTTTTTGGAAACGATACTATTTTGGCTACGTGAAGCCTATCTAAACAGGCAGACTCAATCATGTCAATCCGGCTTACAGTTTTGATTAATAAATTTTCGGTTTAATGAAATACACGGAAATTATTAAAAATAATTTTTGTTACATACGAACTGCGTCTCGGTTATTATTTTGAAACCATACCAAAACGAAGGATTGAAGACTATTATATGATATAATAAATTATGTTGACAAGGTATGTGACAGTGCACAAGGTTGTTGATGATTTTTTGAGTTTTGAAAGATAGTATTTGAACGTCGGGCAATAACAATGACGCTAGGCACATTTACAGTCTGCCCTTAGTTGTTTTCCCGCCAACTCCGCTTTACAAAATGTACTGTATTAAAACAGAAAAAAGTTGAAGGTCAATTACACTCTTCCAAAGTTCAGAAGATTCAACAGCGTAAATGAACATCGTGCTAAACGACACATTACACACGAAGCATGTGATACGCGGGGATATTTTTGTCACATTCGAACCCGGTTACTGCGAAACAGCATCAGGCGACCTTAACCATTGGACCATCACGCCGCCCAGTCATTTCGCCCAGAAAACAGCCATTCAATTGAAAAATTAAAAGTTTGTTTTGTTCGTATTTTTTATTTGATATTTTTTGAAGAATGTCTCATTTTAATAACGATACGATATTTTTAGAGTCTTTATTAAACCAAAGTCATTCCATTGGAAAAAATTAAATAAGTTTTAATATTTTATAACACTTTATTTTTTTATAATGTGCACTTTTACCATTTCCACACATTGAAATAATGGTACGAGACGAAAATTGTGTCTTTTATTTTTTATTTCGATATGATAGACTTTCCTAAAAATGTCTTGTTTAAATAACGATAGGAGATCTCTGATATTGTTATTAAAGGATACGAGATTTTTCGTATCGTTTTATAACGATACGAGATATTTTTTACCGTTATTATTACTAAATCTCTGTCGATTGGTAACGAAAATAACGGTTCGAGACGCAGGTGCATAGTATAAGATTCTATATATTATTTTGTTAACATCATAATACAATTTAAAAATTGTACAGTATATTATCGAATATTTTAAAATTTTGTTATACTTTGATTTATAAATTAATTTTAATGAACTCGGTGAATTAAACAGGAACTGCAAAGAAGTATTGGACTTAATTATGGAAGTTTTTGGTCCTTGTTATTATCTCGCAAACAACCTAAGTGCACCACAGTTTTGAAGTTTTCTGTATCTGATGTGTTACAACGTCATTCCTGCTCTTGCTTGTAGTATAGTTTATAATTTAATTAACACAAAAGCGCAATACCAGAATAGAATACCGTGATTGTACTTTTTGGACTTTTTTAAATTTTAGATGTTTTTTAGATTATGTTTTGAAACGGAATAAAATTAAGAAAAATACTTTTAGAATTATGCTGCATGTTTAAACTCTAGTGTTACTTTCGAAAGAAATATTCATGTTTTAATTCTCTTGTTTTAATTCGCGGCATTCTTTTCTTTTTTAAACGAGTTATTTGCTACAAATTTTTGTACCAGATCTCCGTTTTTTGTTGGCTTCTCTAAAAAGAATTACGTTTATACTAATATAAATTGTTTTATTTTCACACGTAGTGGTAGTTGATGACTCAACTTCCTTCATTGTTTTTTGGCCCAAGGTGACATAAAAATTACAACACAAAACGGACCGGATTAGCGTAGATCCAGATGTTTATGTTTCGGCAGTAAATACCGTCAGTGAAACAGCACGTTCAATCCAGGACGTTGCTCGTCAATAGTTTTATATTTCTGATACTGCGTCACATTAGAATTTGTCAAAAGGAGGCATTAATCCATTGTTAACAGCTCAACGTAATTGACAAATTTTTAATGTTATTTTGGAACAGGAAATAGCGAAAGAGTAGGCCTGTTATTTCAAATCAGTTAAACCTGAAAACGAAAACGACGAAACCAAGTATTCATTTGTCATAACTATGGCGTGATGGCTCAATGGTTAAAGGCGCCTGGTCTTGCTATTGCATTGACTGGGTTCAAATACAAAGAGATCCCTGCCTATCATATGCAATGTGTATGATGCGTGGTTTGCACGCGTATTCATATACACTCTGTGTGTTTTTCGTTGAAACCTCTGTAGCAAACGCAAAAGAGAGAGAGAGAAACCTTTAACCTTTTAACCTTTATGGTGAATATTTAATAACTTTCTTTTTCGTTGTAATGATATTTGATGCTAATAACATTCAACCTTAACCTGTGTATCAATCAACTTCGATATTGGGGTTTGTTTATGACATTTGTTTGTTACATTTTGAAACCGCAATTTTTTTAACGTTAAATAAAAAAAGTTATAAATGTTTTAATAAATGAGTAATTTAGTCATATCACACACAAAAACACATTTATATAAAAAAAATGGATATATAGGTACATATATAATATATATATACAAAGAAATATTAAACAACAATGCATACTTTTTTTTATAAACTTTTTATTACAAATAAAAATGTTAAAAATTTATTTCTTGCACTTTAGAGAATAAATGATGTTTCTTTTAAAGTTCATCATTCCACGTTCATTCAGGTGAATGCCGTCAGGTCCTATATTATTATCTCTTCCCACTCTGTCAAGCTTCCAGAAATGAACAATGTTAGACTGGAATTGTTTCAATGAGACATTTAGTTTATCAACTTTCCATTTCTGAACGTCTTTTCTATAAACCAGGCTTAATATGATTATTCGGCGTGGTCTGATTTTGTTCTCTAACAGTCTGAGTAAGGATTCATATCTCGCGGCCACGAGTTCCGGGGTTTCAGTCGTCAAATCATTACCTGGTATTTAATATTAATGATTAAAAATTAAACAAAACTGTTATTATATTAAAAGAATAATGAACCAAAATTGGGAATATAATTGTCTATTGGAAGATGCAAGTAAAACAGAACGTTCAATACAAGACGTTGCTCGTCAATAGTTTTATTTTTATGATTCTGCGTCAAATAAAAATTAGTCAAATGGAGGCATTAGTTCATTGTTAAAAGTTCAGCGTAATCGACAAATTTTTACTGTTAATTTGGAACAAGAAATAGCGAAAGGTATAGACAGAGAAAAGTTACTCAAGGTTTTTTTATAACTAAAAATTGTACGAAGCCGCAAAAATAAATGTTACGATAACTATATCTGTTAGCAATATTGATACCTGTAGCGTGCAATTACCAATTCATACACATAACATTATGATTTTCAGCATATACCACACACACACACATATATATAGCTATCATAATCCGTGGGCAAGTAATACTTAGTAAATATATATATACATATTTATTTATTCAATCGCTTGGGTTTGCACTTTTTTGGTGCTATAGGTTTTTTTTATTATTATAACGTATTATTATATTTTTTTGTGTTTTCATACATTTGAATTAAAGCTAAAATTTATATTTTATAAATATGCTATATTAATTTGTTGCAAAAACACTACAGTTTATTAAATTTTACCTTGTATATATAGTTAAAATTTATACGCTTGTCAATCTGTACTATTCACAATTATATCAATCAATCAATCAATCAATTAGCTTATAAAGCGCTATTTCCGCGATGTTCAACAGCGCTCCTCAATGAATTTTGAAAACAGATGGGTCTTGAGATCCGCTCTGAACTTCGCAAGTGATGGAGAAATAGTTAGAGAAGTAGGTAGAGAGTTCCAGAGAAAAGGACCAGAAAAAGCAAAAGCAGATTTGGCAAAAGAGTGTTTAACACGAGTTAAGAAAAAGCGAGAAGAAGAAGACGATCGTAAACCGGGGCGTTTAGGTTCAATTAATATATCTGATAAGTACTTAGGAAATAATTTAGATTGAGACTTATACATGAACGTGCAAATTTTAAAAATTATTCTATATTTTATAGGTAGCCAGTGCAAGAGAACAAGATATGGAGATATATGAGAAAAGAAAGGGGCACGAGCAACTAGACGAGCAGCAGAGTTAAAAGCTTTACTTAAAGGATAGAGTATAGAGTCAGGAAGACCATAGTAAAGCGAGTTACAATAATCAATCCTAGATAAGACTAACGAAGTAACAAGAAGGAGAAGAGTAGGATCATCAAGAAAAGGCAAAAGTTTTTTTATTCTAC
>NW_008703664.1:4335553-4360738 GCF_000326865.2 Helobdella robusta | reverse complement strand
AATTATTGAAGTGCAAGTTAAAATCACCAGAGATGTAGAAAGGAATAGAAAAAGAGTAGAGAGATTCAGCGAGTGAGTAGAATTCATCTAAAAATAAAGTGAGAGAAGAAGAAGGAGGGCGATAGATTACAGCAATATAGAAAGATAGAGAAGAAGACTTAAGAGATACAGCAAGACATTCAAAAGAAGAAAAGTGAAAGGAAGTATTAATGGAAGCAGTAAATAGAGATTTATAAAACAGACAGATACCTCCATAAGAAGAATGAGAAGATGATAGAAGATTTTTTGGAGGTCTAGAGAGTTCAAGGAAGCTGTAACCATCAGGAGTAGCAAGAATAAGAGAGGGAGAGTTAGAGTCCTCGTGCCAAGTTTCAGTAAGAGTAAAAAAATCAGGTAAGGAGGAAGAGATTATTTGATGGATATAGAGCGATTTTTTATTAATTGATCTTATGTTAATATTAAACAGTGAAAATGTAGAGGTAGGTTGAATATTGGTATTTTTAAATCTAGTTATATTATTTAAATTAAACTAATAGAATTAGAATTATTATTCTTATCATTAGTATTAATTACATTAGGATTAGAGTAGGATTTAATAAAATTATTATTATTCTTATTATACTTGCTAATAACATTATTATTATTAATATAATTATGGTTACTAACTATATTTATTTTTTTGTTAGAGTTAGATTTATTATTTTTATTGTTATTATTAGACCTAAGATCAAAGTAAAAAATTCGCCGCTGAACCACTCTCGTCGGAGACAAAGGAGTGTTAGAAAGGCTTATAGTCATCTACATGGTCATCACAAACTTTTTTCAATTTAAAATGTTTAAATTTCACTTTTTGCTGCAATTGCATTAGTATTTGTTAATTTTTAGCTAAAATAAAAAACATATTTTGTTTTTTTTTGTAAATTTAAATGTTCACGCGTTAAAGAACTATAGCTCAATTACTGTGCAATGCATATTATTCATTAAACGAAATAACATTTCTAGTAAATTACAGTCTAGTTTGAATGAACAGGATTGGTTTGGCCAAGCTTGCAGGAACCTAAAGCAGGGAAATAATTTCACCAACCAAAAATGTAAAAAACCTGTGATAACAATAAAAAATTGAAATTCACAGATTGACTCATTGCGGAAGAATAAATGCTTTTTAGGGTTAACTGAAAATGGTCCCAAAGGCAACGATGAATCTTTACAAAACCTACAGAGCATAATAACATGCAGCAACAATGCCTTAGAAAAAAAAGAGGTTAGTTGCAGGATGTAAACCAACTGAACGGTGTATCTATTAAGTAGTGCAGTTGAAGAAGAGGTATACTAAGGTTACCGGTGACGCAAATAAAGAAATGTATGGGTTACGCGTTCAGACCAATATTTGGGGATGTGCACAAAACGGAAGAAAGTTTTCTTTTATATGATATTTTAGAAGAGGAAATTCTTTATTAGAATATTTAAATATCTTTGAGATGCACACATAAATAGATTTTTGGCGATTTTTAACTTTCTCGTTATCGATGGAGCAAATTTGGAAATGTATAGGTAACGCGTTCAATCAAATTTTTGAGAATGTGCACAAAACGGGAGAAGGTTTTGTTATATATGGTATTTTTGGGAATAAAATTTTCTATTAAAAGATGCAAATTTTTTCCAGATGCACACATAAATGGATTTTTGGCAATTTTTTAACTTTCTCGTTACCGATGACGCAAATTTGGAAATGTAGGGTTAACGCGTTCAATCGAATTTTTGAAAATGTGCACGAAACGGGAGAAAGTTTTGTTATATATGGTATTTTACGGAATAAAATTGTCTATTAGAAGATGCAAATATTTTTCAGATGCACACATAAATAAATTTTTGGCGATTTTTTAACTTTCACCTCATCGTTGGTATATTAATATATAGCGATTTTATGATGAAGTTTTTTTATTGTTTTATGCAATTTTTAATCTGAATAAATAACAAATAAAAAACAATAATAAATCTTTTTTCATTTCATTAAACCTTTAAATATTTATTATTTAATCGGTTTTTTCATAATCCGCCTTTTACATATGCTTATTCGTCGCTGAGTTAAAACCGTCGCGAACATTACCTTCGTAGTAACGAAGTAGTAACATGGTTCGAGAACAATGGAGTCGAGAAGTTGAGTATATTCTTGCATGTGTCGGGAATGCTGTAGGACTGGGAAATTTATGGAGATTTCCTTATTTGTGTAGCAGTAGCGGAGGAGGTTAGGGTTAGGGTTAGGGTGCTCTTTGTAAATTTAATTATATTTTTTGAAAGACTAATTTTATGTTTATTTTTGTAAATAAATATAATCTTTTTTCTAAATATGCATTGTATTAAATTAAATTAACTTACCCATTCCCAATTTTTATGAATTTCACACCTGTCCTGATCTTGCATGCAGATGATACTTTGATGTTTATTGAAATGAAACAAATTATTTTTTCAATATATATTTTTTAGATTTTGAATTTTTACTGTTACATGCTAAATCCTATTTTATAGTTCTTTAAGCTTGTTGTCAGCATGTTATTATAAATTTTCTACTTCATTTTCTTTCCTGCTAAGATTCCCAGTTTCTTCAGTCTTCTTGTTAAGCTGGAAATGATTTCAGAATATTTGTGTTTATCTTCAAAGTATCTGTAATGCAATTTTTTGTTAAGAAGTTGTTTTTTTGAGTTATAAACAACCAGTTTCTGCTAAAATAGATTGTGAAAATTTACCAAACTTTCAACAAAATAGCTTAATTTTTCAGCTGAATGATGTTTTATATTCTCCTCTTACTTGAGACATCGGATTGATTTTTTGGGTTATATTATATTATATAAAAGGTTAAAGAGTTTAATTGCATCCTGTCATATGACATAATTTATATTACCACTTTTCTTATTGATTTTCATAAAAAATTATATAAATTAAAAATATTAAAATATAAACAAGAGGTTAAAAAGTCAGTCACATCAGTCTACATCCATATTTGTCTTCTGTTAAATGTGTTGTCATCCAACATATCTATTTAAACTTCTATTTTTATGTATTTAAATGTAATTATTTAGAGCTGAAATTCTCCATTTACATTATCTTTCCATGAGTTTAATTAACATATTTTTTAATAATTCAATCTATACCTTTTTTTTAGTCTTTTTTGTGTTAAATAATTTCTGTCCATACATCCATAAAATTATTCAAATTATCTTTTATAAATTTCATCTTAGCATCACATTTCTTCAAGTTTGGAGACAAAATCTAATTTCAACAAATGTATTATTGAGATCAGATTGGTTGATGAAGGAAATTTAAGTTATTTTCAAAATATATGAAAGTATGTAGTGTTAAAGTTAAATAAAACAAGACAATTAACAAACACAAGGACAAGTAATGAATTAACTTAAGACTATTTGAAAGAGCATTGCAAATTAATTTGATTGGTATATATATACGTTTCATTAGATAACAGGATTTAAATGAATATTAAATGTAAACATTTCAAAAATTTTCTTTCCTAGGAGCTTTCCTAATTCCTTACTTTGTTATGTTGTTTCTTTGTGGCATCCCTCTCTTGTACATGGAGCTGGCTGTTGGTCAATATACTAATCAGGGTCCAGTTTGTGCCATTAAATCTCTTTGTCCATTTTTTCAAGGTTTTTAGTTTATAATAATCTTGATGTTAATTAATCACATCACACTCATTCCAGACAATTCAGTTATTACTAAAAAGATTCTGTAATATGTTTTTCTACAATTTTTACTGCATTCACGTGGCTTGTTACTTCTCATCAATAAGTGAATATAATAGCTGATGTATATCATCCTAGTGCACTTGGTGGCAAGCTACTAAACATAATTCGTTTGTGTGAAAGACAAATGAAATGTCAAATGGCTTACACATTTCCAAAGTTTAGAGAAATCAACACACAAACAGCTTATGTGAATATATAATCATACTCGAACCCGGTCACTGCACACACCGCAAAACAGGATTAGGCGTCTTCAACCACTAGGCCATCACGCCACTCGAACAATGTGTTGATGTTTCGTCAAAACAAGCTTTAAAAAGTGATATAGCCCTATTTCTTTTGAAGAACAGTAAAGAAATCTTTGGGTCAGTTGCTGCAAAATGCAATCTTCAAGCATTAAATTTTGCTACATCATTAAAATTAGTAAGAGTTGATGAAAACTATTTCTTCTTAATTCTTATTTTTTACATAGATGTACATAGAATTATTTAAAAGATCTACATTTCCCTTATTTATGTTACAATTCACTGCAAGTTAACACATCTATATTATTTATCAAAAAAGGTGTTGGTTTGTCTACAGTTATGTTGAGTTTTTTCCTGGCAACATATTATAACGTTATACTATCATGGGCACTGTATTTTTTGATTGAATCATTTCAAACTCCACTGCCTTGGTCTTCTTGCAATAACTGGTGGAATGACATTTCTACATGTGCTGTCTATAAATATAATGATACGGGTGAATTCAATAATGCGAGCTTCATTAAAGACAATGTTACAAAGGAATCACCCTCTGCACAATTTTTTAGGTACATATTATTTGATATTTATAATATTAATTTTGGTTTATTTGTTTATATCAACAAAATTCATTATAAATTTTAAACAAATGTAAATTATGGCATTGATTTTTGGATTGTTCAATTTTGATTTTGAACGTGTCATCAATCATTCAATCAATCAATCAATAATCTTTGATCCTTTAAGGGACTTATAAGGGTGATGACATCCACCTTTTCTCTTGATTTCCAAAATCCTCATATACCTTTAGCTACTTTCATTGAATTTAACGTTCCCACCCTAGTCCATTCTATAGTGGGATCTTATCTTTCTTTTAGCAGGGTTTTCACATTTTTTTTCAGTTTCTTTTTCTCACAAAACAGTTTTAATAAGCGTTTTTTATCTGGCGTTTCAAAAAGTTGTGGTCCTCTTGCTTTGATTCTTTCACAAATGCTTTTTCATTTTCTTATAACTTTCTGTTTCTAATTGATTTCTAACAATTTTTGTGGCAATCTTTTTAAATGCTTCCTATCTGTTTTTGTTTCGTTTCTTTATTGTCCAAGTTTCTAAAGAACAGACTGATTTCTATTTTTGTATACTTTGTTTTATAATGTTACAAATTTTTAAATTTTTTTTCAACGGTGCAAGCATTTTTTGTGCAACATACATATTTTTATGCACGCACAAACGCCGCATCATGCACCCATATGCATGGCGTACAAAACTATGTTTTTCTAATAAAGTTTTTGAACCAAGCCACTGCGGGACATGACACTTCTACCATCTGAGATAACTTGCCGACCTCTAGTTTCTTTGAATGTGTTTGTAATGTTTCACTTTCTCCTGAAATAATCACTTTTGTTTTTGTTTTTTATGTGGTTTTCAATATCTTTTCCGCTATCATGCGTCTACTCTTTTAAGAATATTAAATAATAGTTATTATTGTTGATAATTTTTTGTCTTCAAAGATTTACCATCATTCATTGGCTGCCAGAGATCAAATAATTATTGCTATCCATATTTTAAAATAGAAATGGATGCGCATTGTGATATAGCAAGCTATATTTTTTATTTACATGCTTTTTTAACCAGGAAAAAAATCTTGAAACAATCATCTGGTATTGATGTACCTGAAACAATACAGTGGGAACTTGCATTGTTGTTACTTTCAATATGGATCTTGGTTTATCTTTGCCTTTTCAAAGGGGTCCAATTAACTGGAAAGGTGTTTTATTATTTTACGAAGTTAAATGTTCTAGATTTTACAATTTCAATTGACATAATTATGATATCTGGTTAATAGATACAACAGATGAAATTTTCAAGTTTTCAATACAAGTATTTTAATTTTTTACAAGCCGCTCAAACATTTGGTGTTTTGCATTATTAATTGTTACTGAGTAAGGGACTACTATAAGGGACTACGTTGACGCTCAAAGCAGCAGACGAGTCTTGTAAAACTTAGAGAAGCTTTATAAAACTGTGTATGAATGATGAAACATGGAAACCTATAGAGGAGAGAGGAAATTTGAAAGTGAAAAAATTGGATAAAATACAAGGAAGTGGGCCACAAAAAAGCGAAGAATTTTAAAACAAAGGTTTTTTTTTACAAATTATTCTTTACTTAGTTACAAATTAAAATTTGCACACAAATGCTGTGCATCAAAATCATACGATATACACATTGTAATCAAGAGAGGTTTGATAGTTTTTGAGCTTTAAGCAGATGGTTTTCGAACCACATAAGCATGAAATAACGTTGCAAGGCGTGGCAACCTACTCACAACGTCTAACCTAACTTTTTGATCAAAAAGTGATTAAACAATTTTGTAAACTAATTTAATTCAATTTACAATTCACATATACTCTTAAAATTACAGTTAAGCTTTGATCAAATTTAAATGTAATAATTGCCTGATTATATTTGCACCGTTTAGGTGGTTTACTTTACCGCCACATTTCCTTATTTAATCATATTGATGATGATGGGTTACGGAGTTACTCTTCCAGGATCCAAAGATGGAATCTTGTACTTCATCACACCCAATTGGCAAAAAATTTTATCTCCAAAAGTTAATTTTTTTTATTCATTTACTTTAATGTTTATTGGATTTTTGTGAGTTGAAGGATAAAATTAAATTATTTTTATGTTTTATTTGATAATTAGACAGTATTATCAAATGCAAAACTGCAATCAAATTTGTTTTTTAGTGCAGTTTATTCTAAATTAAGTGTGCTGCATTAAAATGTCGCACATCGCAAATTAACACTATTTGTACAAGAAAGCAATTCGTCAGTTGTACACTAAAGCTTTACATTTTAAAGAAGAAATGTATTACGAGCTGGGCACATTACGCAACTGATGACGGCAGACAACATTTTGCCGTAAGCTCGTTAAAAATTTTATCGTAAAACTTGATAATTGATTAATATTTGATTATTTTTATAATACACAAGGAACTCAAAAAAGCAGTAGTTTAAAATTTGGTATCTTTTTTAATTACTAAAGAAAGCGGCATACAAAGGCTCTGTATATCATTGTTAATTATGCAATTTTAAACCACACTACTGACGTCACAAAACAGCTGAGTAAAATTGTTAATGATATCTTAAGCAGCTAACAAAGCCGTTTAAACTGCATCTATGTGTACAAGGGCGGGCCTAGTTTACAGGTGTGGAAGCCCTGTGGTAACGAAAAAATAGACACTTAGTTATTTTTATTATTTAATTTTTAGCACCAACATGACAATAATTGACAACCTTTTTATTTGCTTATTTTACATTTTTGATCAGTTTCTCTAATAAAACGAGAGTTTTTAACAAGTATTCTACAAAAATTTGTATCCATGTTACAATAACTTTTTTGAGGAGGCCACATTTTTTCGCAGAGGCCCTGGATAAGGGACTCAATTATAATAAATGCTACTTGACGTTGTTTTGAATTGATGATAATTGCTGGCTGGAAAAAATGATGAAAATAGAATATTAATTAAAAATGACTTTATTTATAATGATCTTTCATGCCGATTTAAATTGCTTTAACCTTAAAGGTATGGGTCAATGCTGCAGCTCAAAATTTTAATTCCATTGGAATTGCCTTTGGCTCCATGATTGCGTTTGCAAGCTACAGCAATAAAAAGAATAACGTTTTCAGGTTAATTGTTTTGCATGAGAATATTTTGGCAACACAAGTTAGTTTTCCTGCTAGTAAAAATTGAACAAGATGTGTAAAAAAGTTAGATAAATCAATAAAAAATATCTAATTTTATTTTGACTGTAAATTGTAAACAAAATTTACTCAATGGAGATGAATATTCGAAAAAGTTCAAGAATATGGTTTTTAAAATATTAAAAAATTGAGGTATTTTTCAATTTGAAATAATTTGTTAATACATTTTTTCAAATAACAGGGACTGTTTATTTGTGTGTTTTTTAAACTCGGGTACAAGTTTGCTGTCAGGGTTTGCCATATTTTCCATTTTAGGATTTGTTTCAAACAAACTGAATATTGATATTGAAGAACTGGCCAAAGAAGGTAAAGTTTGTCAATACAAATTTTAATAAAGTTAATTATATATATATATATATATATCATATATAACTAACTAGCGCTAGATAAATCTTTTGATAATAATAATAATAATAATAATAAATAAATATATATATATATATATATATATATATATATATATGTATATATATATATAAAACTTTCGGGAGTTAGAAGCAAAACAAAATAGAGTTCAGCATATACCAGCTACGTTGAATAACCTACTAGATGAATGGAACAGATGCGAAAAAAGCTGTTACCATGAAAAATTAACTCAATGAAGTTCAAAACAAAAGACTCAGTACTCATAAATACACCTCATGGCTTGAATTTTATATCCCGGGATATGAAATTCAATACACACACACTTTTAAAAAAATTTTCATAAACATTATAATATAAATTTACATATGTCTGGGTATTAATTTTTGTGCAGAAAATCGCGTTGTCGCAGGGCTAAGGTTATGGCCATGGTTAGGATTAGTACAATAGTACAATACAATTAATCGATATTCATGTAAAAAAATTTAATGTTAAGCTGATTTTAAAAACTACATGTATTGGAATAAGAGTTGTCATTTTGCACACAAAACATTCTAAGATCTTTAATAGCTTTTTGTACATCCTATCGATAATCCAAATTAACATGATGTAACGTAAGATTAAAAAAAATTGTATGTTCAATTAGGTGACTAATAGACTGATGCATCACATTATTCTAAAATACACTCAAGCATGATTTGTTTCGGTGAAAGTGTATACTTTAATGAGCTTCAGTGTATTAACATCAAAATTTAAAATTAAGTTTTAATTAATATTTTATGTCGAGTGCCATATATACTTTCTTTTGCTGTTCCTCAGAATATGTAGACATTGTGGGACAATGCATACACAAAGAGGAGCCATCAAATCTCACTTGCAATCAACACTCCAATAACCCGCCAAATTCTTGACAACAGCACATAAATAACTTATCAAAACACCAACACAATACATCTAAAAATTGCAGAAGCTGTTCTTATAAATATCAATAAACCCCAAATAAACATCCAACAAACAATGATAACATTACCAACATGACGCTTTAATACTAATTTCAATAACATTGAAGAACAAAGGCATGACAACAACAAAGGTGAAGAATACGATACCAACTAATAAACTTTGCTTTGTTTAAAGAAACTATATAACTACAGCACTGAAGATTGTTTATGAAAAATCTAAATAAGGCCTTATCTGCATAATGAATTTGGATAACAACAGTTTTATTAAATTTTCATGATGAACTGGATAATTCTATTTTCAACAAATTATTTTAGATTATATTGAGAATGTACCGTTTTGAAAATTTCAGGTCCCAGTTTAGTTTTTCAAATTTATCCAGAAGCTTTCATTCCAATGACCTATCCATGGGGCAACATCATGGCTTTCTTCTTTTTTTTTAATCTCATCTGTCTCGGTATAGACAGCCAAGTTGGATTTATAATTGATTATTGTAGAAATTTTGTGATTTTCACATTCTCGTTAAATTTTCTTTGAATGAAATACTCAGTAAATGAATTTGTATTATATTTAAATGTGTATGTGAAAATTTTCATTACATATTATTCTGATCGGCTTAATAGTTGTGCTTGGGACATTTGATAGTGGCTTTTTTATTGATGATCTTCAATATTGTTTTTCTTATGATTTTTACTTTTTTGTGTGTGTAGATATAGGAAATGTACAAAATTTTCGTCTACATATTTTGATAATTAAAGGTAGAGTAAGGTAAATTTAAATTTGAGTAGCTGAAAAAAATAAGTGATGAAGATGATATTTTGTCTAAACTTAATAATACCTAATTTTAGTTTGCATCCGTTGAAGTTGTTTTGACAACCCTGAAAGATCACATAAAAAAGCCATATCACAGAATATTGAAAAGAAGAGAAGTAGTCACATTAGTCGTTTGTGTTGTGGCATATTTTCTTGGATTGCCTAACATTACCCACGTATTTTTTTCTAAAATTATCTCTTTTATATTTCATAAAATTCATTGAAACTTGAGAGCTAATATTTGAGGCTATCAGCATTTTACCCTGGTAACCTGCATAAAATAATTTAAAACTAAGTAAATAATTATTAATGCTTAAATAGTTGAAGCATGATTTGAATTTTTTAACTAGGTTTGTTCAAATTAAATTTTTTTTTCGATTATTTAATCTCAATTGGCTTAACGTGAATTTTTTTTATTGATCATCATAATCAATCTTTTTATATCAGGGGAGTTTCATGCCTGGTGGTTCATTGCTGCATATTCTTTGGCAACTTGTACTCCTTGTTGTGGCGATATCATTTGTTTTGTTTTTCCACACGGCAATCGTGTCCTGCATTTCTTATGTATCCACCCATCTCAACCTAACAAATCTTCCCCTATCTTACTTACGAACCTGTAACTCCAATATATTTGTACTTCTATCTCTACGAACATTTTATGAGACGCAGAAATTTTGACTCAATCCTGACGTATCATTGCTGAAACTATCAGACTGTTTAGGCCGTTTTGATCGCAACTCATAATTGTCTGAAATCTTAATCATAAATACATTTATATTTGTAAATGTAAAAAGTACATTTGTAGCAAATGTTTTGTTCTGTTATATTATTTTAACACTAAACTATCAATATATATTTTTTGAAAATAATTCTATCACAAGCAGGCCGCCAGATCAAATTTATAACTTGACGTTCTTTATCCAGAAACGTCATAGAAACGACTGTTATACTGTTATAAATGCTATCAACTATCGTATACTCACTCATACGCATGTTAGATAATAACAACCAAGTCATCTGTATATGACGCTTCACAAACTTCGCTAACAAACGTGGATTTGTTGTTTATACCAGCCTGATCATCAGCCTTGTTTCTATGCCGAAATGAATTTTAATTTTCTGGTCGGCTTTTCACAGCGCTCTTCTTATGTTACCAATGTTCTGCCATCTTGTCAGATCAAGTTATCAAAAAGATATAAAATTAAAAATCACCTTTTGAACTTAACTTACGATCAGATAGTGCACAAGAATCTTTTACAACAGCAGCCGAAACAAAATTTTTTGAATTAATTCGTAATTAAATACATGTAGATGGATTTTCTACAATGTCTTGTCTTTGGAATAAAGCATTCGAAAATTGTTTTGAGTGCTAAAAAAATGTGTTATTATGATATTGTTGATATTTCGTTTTTACCATTACATGAAGTTAGTTGCAAATATCACCGCTTCTAGCGAACGAGTTACGACAAACGCCATATACTCGTAACCTGATTGCTAGTAAATTTAATTACTTTTCTCTTGATCTCTGTTAAATATTTGTGACAGGGTGGGATATACTTTTTCAAACTCATTGATTATTATTCATCTGGAATTTCATTAATGCTAATTGCATTCTTCGAAGTTGTGGCTATTAACTGGTTTTACGGTAAACTTTTTACATAGATTTTTTGTGTGTTGTTTAACGTTTTATGTATTTTAATATTTATAATTTCGACCATTTTTTTTTTATTTATTTTTTTAATTGTTGTGATTGAGTGTAGCGATTTAAATTCAAATTTTAAACGAAAAATTCCTCCTGGAATATTTTTATTGTCATGAATACTGAATTATAAAAAAAAATAACTCAGACCTCTGAACTGATTAAACACTGTAAAAACAAAATATTTAAAATAAAAAAATTCTCACGCTTATTTAGATTGCACCATCAATAGTAATATAATTTTTAAACTGTTATAAATAGTATACAATAGTATTTACAATAAAATACAATACAAATAGTATTTCTTTCTAGTGCGATCAAATCCATAATAGAAATTATGCATGCATGTGTTATAAAAAAATAATCACTTAATTTATTTCTTACGTTACAGGAGCCAACAGACTGTCGAAAAACATCGCGAGTATGAATGGTAAGGAACCTCTATTCTACTTCAAATGTTGTTGGTACGTTGTCTCTCCCGCTCTCATTCTTGTTAGTTGAAATTATTACATACTAAAGCCGATTTATATTTATTCCAACTTTTGAAAATAAACATTTTCAGTTCATAATGGTATTTAACTGGTCCAATTATTCTCCGATAAATTACGGTTCGTACATCTTTCCTGTCTGGGCTGATATTTTAGGCTGGTTCATTGCGTTCCTCTCACTTGTTTGCATTCCTGTTGGCATGGTCAAGGCAATTTATCAATCCGATGGTTCATCATTCATTTCCGTTAGTAATCAATGTTTATTCTTATTCTGTTTGTTATAATTATGCATAGTTGGAAATTAGAATCAAATATGACTTTATTGTCGTTTTTTATTTTAATGATTTTATTGTCATAAACAACTATAAGTTGACTATAATATAATAACCTATAAATCTGTTTATTTCATAGCATTTTGAAAACCTAACATTAGCTAGTATACGTGCTATAGTTGTGACAAAACTTGGAAGCGATATGTGTATAGAACAAATGTCGCTTGATAGTTACTTACTGTATACTGTTTCAACTACTTGAACTCACCAACTCACATCTTTTTTCTTTCTACTTAACCAAATCTTGTATAACGCTTGTTTGGGTTATTTCCAATCACATGTTTTTCATGCATTGAGAAAGTAAACCCAAATCTGTGAACAAGCTATACACAGAACATCCCACAACGCATCTTACTTCAAACTCAACTGCGTACAACAAACAATTCCATCCACTTTGCTTTATTTTGATGACCTACTTTTCATTGTTTTAAGAAATCTCGCGGTTTTCAAGGTGTAGCTTGCAAGTATATTAACATGTGCTTCTCAATTACGGGAATTGAAATTGGTGAAAAAATCTTTGGATAACGGAACTTGGTACATGTTAATATATGCGTATCTTTGGCTGTTAGAGGCGTGTAACAATTCATTTTTTGGATTAGTAAGTTGGTCTAATTCTTGCTCTAATTTGGATACAAATTTTTTCAATATTATATAATAAAACATTGAAGTTAATTTTGAAATATTGTTTGTAATTTACTTTGCATAAATTGTGATAAGTTTAGACACTAGATATAAAAAGTATAGTCTAGCCGATCATGCGACAACTCCTTTGGCTGATTCTGTCGAAAAAATATCAAGTTTAAAATTTGCACTCTGATATTCAAGTGTATAAACGGCTTGGCACCAGAATAATATTTATCGAAAAGGATTATTCATATGTTACTGCATTCTGTAAATTAGGTAAGCATATAGATCTATTTCGATAAAAAAAACTTTTATTATCATCAGTGCAATTACAAAAAAGATCTATTACGCTCTTTCTAGGTTCACGCGGGGATCATTTTGTCAAATTCGAATCCTTTGTTCCCCATTGTTATTGGAGTTAGCATTAAGGCGTCGAGTTGGTAATGATATAATCATTCTTTGTTGGATGTCTATTTGAGGTTTATTGATGTCTATTGGGACAGCTTTTGCAATTTTTGGGTGTATTGTGTATTTGCATGTCACAAAACGATAAAAATTGAATCAAGGTAAAACCAAGTCGTTATCAATTTATTCTTTGCAGCAGACGTCAAAACTTATTCATATGATACCTATATATATATATCCGAATCTTTGACAATCGGTGACTTCATTAAATTTGAAAATATTGCAACAGTTCTTGTCTTTACCCTGGACATTATTTTCGATAAACTTCTTTCTAATCAGATGTTTAAAAAAAAGTTATAAAAATTTCGAAATTTCAGTTTTCCTAGGCATATAATTGAGCCACGTGAATGCCTTTATGCCACTGTTATATAAAACAGACTGTCTCTATGTGTCTTCATGGTATCAGTCAGATGTTTGTCCGACTCCTTGATTGAGCTGCGTGGTTCCTGGTTCTGTTTCGCAGTAACTGAGTTCAATTCGAATATCACAAAAAAATCCCCGCCTATCTCATGCTCCGTATGTGATACATCGTTTAGTATGTTTTCGTATACTATGCCTGTGGCGTGTTGATTCCTCTGGGCCTATGAAGAGCGTGATAAACCTTTAAACCTTTTTTTAAAATAATGTTATAGATTTGATTTCACTCTACGCAAACTGTATTGCTATTTCAATATCTGACGAGAAATACAAGGACTAATATATTTTAGTGAAATTAAGGAAAATTGAAACTTGATATAATTTAAAAGTTTTTTTAATGTTTTTAAAGAAATATATATGAGTTTGTTCGCATTAACTTTTTGTAGAACATTACTATTATGTTATTTGCTTAGGTCTTCGAAAAATTCGCGTACAGCTTCTTACACATGTGTCGTAATTTTTATAAAAATTGCGTTTTGGAGCCAACTGTTTTGGCATTTTCGGTCTTGCGTTTGATCCACTCTTCTTGCCGAACGCTCATCATTGAGATTTCAAAATGGCATTTCTTTCATCTCTCAAATTTGAAATTGCATACTTCTGAGAACACCCATGTTCTTAGCTAAATTTGTAGTTTTTTCTTCTACACGCCGTTTATAAACAAACTCGTCGGCTTTTTCAAACCTAACCTGTCCAAAAGTCATCTATTTAATATTTTAGTTTGTTGAATTTGATCCTTGTCATTAGTTCTTTTTGAGTTTTGGTTGAATTTTTGTCTTTGAAATTTAGAAAATTTAACAAATTTTAAAAATTAATTTTAAAATATTATACATTATTTAGACGTCAATCAATCAATCTTCGTTTTGCGTCCAGAGACCCGGTTTCCCGAGGTAGGACGTTGTTTACTTTGCCATCAACTTTTTGCGCCAAATTAGACGATCAGTTATATCCATTTCATTTAAATTTAGAGCTTTCATGTCTTGCTCGATTGTTTGCGACCAGGACTTCTTTGGACGGTCTTTGGGACGTGTGCCAGGTACTTCAACATCTGCAAGAGAATTTATGGCACTGTTTCCACTTCGTTTGACATGACCAAACCACCGCAGACGGTGTTGCCGGCATTCGTCCTTTATATCATCTAAACCAGCACGACGCAGGATTTCGGTAGATTTGATGTGGTCCTTCAGACTAATTCGTTGCATCCATCGGAGCATTTTCATGGCGGTTCATTGAAATTATTGTTCCAGTTTGGTTGTCATTGGCCATGTTTCTGCACCATATAACAAGACCGAACGTATCACAGATTTATAAAGTCTTGACCGTAGTGGTAGTGGGATGTCACGCCGCATCAATATAGAGGCAAGGAGATGCCATTTATTCCAGGCTGCACGTATGCGTGCTCGAACGGCAGCTTCAGCTGTTCCAGTACAATCCAGAACATCCCCTAGATATTGAAACGATGTGACTTTCTCTATTTTAATGGCTTCAAAAACAGTGCTATTTCGAATTTGTTTTTGTGGATTGATGCAAGTAGGACAAACAAAATTGGACACTTTAGATAAAGTACCAATTATTTTTGAACAACGTTTGTGACACCACTGGTTACACTGCTGACACTTGATTGAATTGTTACCTACACCAGCTTTACAAACTGAACAGGGCCATCGTCCAGTAGCTGTGGATTGGATGGGTTCACCAGTGTTCATTGCTTTGGTTTTGCTGATGTTGACTTTGAATCCATGATCGGCGAGTCTGGTGTTCCAATCTTCAAACATCTGTGCTGTATTCTGCTCAGACGTGGTTGTTAAAGCAATATCATCAGCATATATTAGATTCCAAATGTCACCAGTGCGTATCGGTTTTGTGATTTCTTCCATCACAGTTATAAATAACAGTGGACTGAGAATCGAGCCTTGGTGAACTCCAACGCCGATGTCAAATGCTTCTGTGTTTCCAACCGTTGTGCTGACAAGAGTCTTAGTATTCGTATACATTTCCATTACAAGTCGAACAAGATATTCTGGAATGAGTTGTCGACGTAGACTCCACCTGGTTGCTTCACGGGGAAGCAAAGTAAAGTTAAAGTTATTTTAATGTTAGTTATTTATGTATACTTTCATAACGTTTAAGCTAGTAAGGTTAATAATGAAAATTAACAACTGCAGAAACTGAGAAACAGCTTCGTTCCAGAAAATGACAAACTCGTTGGTACTCCTCATTTGAGAAGTCTTTCACAAACCAGTGTAAACAGGAAACAGCATGATATACATTCAGTTTCTGCTTCTTTATTATGAAAAAATAATTAAGTTTTGAGATGCTAATTTTTGCAAAAGATATTTTATTGTTTACTATTTATTTAGTATTTTAGATTTCACACATTAATGATAAATATAAATTATCGCTCATACAAATTAATTACCAGTGGTAAAACGGTATACTTTATCAAGTTGATGTAAACGAATTTATTATCATAGATTTAATCTGTTTAATTTTCTCAAAAGAGATTTTAATTCTAATGCTGCAACCTTACGAAGGTTTTTTAAATTAAGATATCTCATGAGTTACGTATTTCTATTTTTTGTTTAATTATTGAACGGAAAATTAAGGATTTTTATTTGATAGAATTTTTTTTTCTTCTATTATGATTTTAATTTGTTTATGTACTTATGAAATGTTTATATTCGATAATTTTAATGCGACATATCAAGCGTTTTAATTAGGGGTACTGATTATTATTATTGTTAGTAGCCGATGTAACGTTCATGAGTAAAGAAGTTATAACTTTTTAAAGAATTTATATTAACTTTCGATTTATTTCCGTCGTCGTAGAAGAGTTTTTTCTGTAATTATTGCAGCTGTTATGTTCATTTTGCCACATGTTTATTCATTGTAAATCTTCAGAGCATTACTATTTTTTTGATATCATTTTTAGAAGGTATTTTAAAAGCACTGTATTATTCAAATCAAATAGCCAATAAATATTATCTTATAAAATAGTTTTTTTTGTAAACTACCCAAACCCAAACGAAATATTACTTTAGCACAGTACTCCGCAATTACAGTACTTGCACGTAATTCAGTTTTACATATAAGACACTATTTTTGTTTTTTACAATTTGGCTTAAATATGTAGTTGGAAACAAGAAATTCAGAAAAGTAAGAAATGTAACTTTATTACTTTTTCATTGTCTGAATTATTTAAAAACTCTGTTGTCAGTGTCAAACAAACCTCTTCTAATATTTAGGTCTATATGCTTTTGGGAACTAACATTTTTTGTTAGAATATAAAAAAGTCTAAAAGTATGTCAGTGCTGAATAAATGCCATTTAGCTGCTTTAATGAGAATAATGATAACTGATCTGGTTCCATATTGCTAATTTTCCTCTTACAACCCTCGGAGATACTTTTTTATAACGCAAAGGCCTTTACATTTTATTATATGAGGTATGATTTTACCCAACTTTGCATATAACCGAATACGACAAATATGCATTTGTTATCAGCATTATCAATGATTTTGTACTGTTCTAAATAACCTAAAATAATAAGAAAATTATAAATACGTCCTAATAACATAAAATATAATAAGTATTCCAATCTAAATAGCGAACTTAAAAAAATAAAATATAATAAGTATTCTAATCTGAATAGCGAACCATTGAGCTATAAGTTATAACTTATATATGACTTATTTATAACTCAATGGTGCAAACGTAAACTCCGAAACCGACTGCTCTCATGGATGCGACATGTCATTACGTGGTGTAGCTAGTGTAAAATGTATAATTTTTGAAATTTTTGGAAATATTAGTCTAGAAATTAGTCTAGTAATTTTTTATTGTTAATCAAGTGAATTTTGGGTCGACTTTTTACATAAACTGTGTTTTTTGTGCAAAAACTGAATTTTACTGACTACTGTTCATAAGGGTCCCACTCGAGATCAGCCACTAGTTTAGTGCGTATCAGCGGGAATGCCTGTCAAGCACAACGATCTTAAATCGCCTTAACGTACATTATAAAAAAGATACTAAATATGCATAAATGTTATGCAAATACATGAAAGAAATCAATTAAAAAATAATTTTAATGAATAAAAATTAGAAAAAATGAATAAATATTTATTAATAAACACAATTTCACAATTGTGAAATTTGATTAGTTTAATTATGAATTATTCATAGAAACTAAACAAGACCTGGCTCTAAAGCGCACTAATAATGTGTAGGTATTCTAAGTATATGGTGTGTATGATATACAGGTATTCATATATATATGATGTGTACAGGTATTCATATATATATATGATGTGTAGGTATTCTAATTATATGATGTGTATGATATACAGATCTATAATATACTGTGCTAAATACAATGTAATTAATTATTATTGATTTTATTAAATATAATGATCTTTATTTTTTTTAGTAAATGATGTAATACTTGTAGTTCATTGAGACATTTTTCAACAAAGATTATTGTAAAATTTTGCCGACAGGAAGTCGAAATATATTATCTTTCTTTGGATTTACAACTTCGTGGTTCTCTGCTGTGGTGTTAGTTTGCTGCTCCGGCTATATATATCCGATTTTTTGCGAATTAAACGTACCGAAAGTTGTTTTCTGTTTTGTCGCTCTAACCTCTTTTTTTGTTACGTATCAACGATGAGCAGTGAGCGAGAGCGATTCAAACCAGGCGAAGGTGACTGGGTTTGTGGAGAAGCAAAGTTGGTTTTCTCTTCTTTTTTCTATTTTGAACTTGCTTTTATATTTAATAAATTTGGCGAATCATATAACATCATTGTAACATCAACATATTATTTATTTATTTATTTAATCAAATTTTTTATTAATTTATTAAATCAATGGTTACTGAGTGGCTCATTCAGTTATATTGTTGATAATGTGTCAGAGTCAAGATAAAAATATCCAACTCAAGCCCATTAAAAATTAAAAATACTGACTCTGGGTGAAAAGTATAAATAAATACTGACTCTCGACTTCTGGTTTGAATTCTAGAAAAATTTTCAACTTGTCAAAATGATTTCATCTTAGAGGACTGCGTGGGAAGACATTTTCATTCCCTCACCCTTCCCTTCAAAAAATATTCATTCCCGCACTCACCCTCATGACTTTGTTCCCATTCCCTTCCCGCACCATAAGCTTCCCATTCCCGCGAACACAAATGAAAAATTAATGAGAATAGTATGACTATCTTCATTGACTGAACTCACCTGATATCTTTGGCACACATCTCAACTAGCATGTCAGCAACTTCACTTTTAATATTAGCAGGTACTTTTTTACTAACTTAACCATATATATCTGATATTTTCCTTACATCAATTTTGGCGTTTATTTTCGGGCAGGCCTTTGTGTGGTTCATCAGTCCGCTGGTTCCATCTCTCTTCTTCCACTTCAATAAAACTTTGCAGTTAATGCATTCAATAAAATTGCTGTAAACATCTTCCACATTTACCATCACAAAGTTTTCCCAAATAGGACTGACTGCATTGCTATTCGGAATAAACTTTATTGCTTCACTTTTACTGGCAATCAGTTTGAGAAGATCGCATCGCTCCATTGAAATGAATATCAATAAATTAGAAACTAAATTAAAATTTTGACTAGAAAACAGACTTAAAACAAACCAATGAAACAAACGTAAACAAAGAGTTATTTTCGTGAAGCAAAGAAATTTAAACAGTTTTAAAATAAGTAAGTTAAAAATTAAATTACGTATGTAACTTGCTAATGGAAAAAATTTCCCATTCCCATTATTCCCGCGGTATTTTACCGATTTTTTTCCCCACTAACGCGGGTACCCTCGAAAATATTTTCCATTTCCGCGGGATGGTTTCCCACGCAGGCCTCTATTTCATCTTATCACTACTGAATAAAATATACTTTCAATTTAAAAAACACTTAAATTTAAAATAAGATAAATTGTTTTTCTTAGTAAAATTACTTGATTTTTTTGTTTTTTACTATTATCTTTTTTTAGTATTAAAAATGATTCCTTGTCGTTATCGCTACATGTATTTGTTCTTTAAAAAACAATTGTAAAATAATTTTCAGAGAAAAATTTTTTTTAAATTATATTTTCCAGAGTCAAAAGTCCTTTAAAAAATCTGCCTTCAACTCACGCCTCTAAACAATCCAACTTTAGCCTCTTAAAAAACTGACCGACTTTGACTCTGACACTAATTACATTTAAGATGGCAATGGGTTTTTAATTTACCATGTCGTATTAAGAAATTAAGAGTAGCTTATTATAATTTGCCTAGTTATCTTTTATTATCTTCATCATTTATTATTATAGTATTTATTTATTATCTTTTGTTTTTTTTTAATTGATTTTATAAGTTTTTTTAATTTGCTTATAAAAAATTATAAAAAGGTACATAGAAATCCTCTGAATAAATGCTTTAAAATTGGGTAGCAGAGTGCCAGGTTGAACTGCATTGTTGGAAAACACCTACTTGCAGCACTATGTTGTCGACTGCATCAGTAGGAGAGTGCCTAATTAGACAGCATTTGCATCATTTAATAGAGGCATATCTAAAAAGGATGTTTGTATAATGCCTTTCTTGTCGTCCCAGTGGCAGAGAAAGATTGGAAAATAAGACTATAAAAAACAATTATAAAGTGTATGCAGTTGTTTTTTTAAAAACAGTAAAATCTGTTTCTTCTTTCAATGAAACTTGTGAGAGGCTACCATTCAAATTAAAAAAAAGTAACTAAAATCAAAAGTATTAAAAAAATGAAAAAATAAAAATGTAAAGACAGAATAAGAGAAGTAAAAAAGAAATTAAATGTTATCACAGTCAAGACTAGAAAATGCAATTACGTTGTTTTTAAAATTGTCATGAAAGTTAATGAAGTTTAAAAATAAATGAATGAATGAATAAATAAAAAATTAGCATGATACAGCAGAACTTGTATTGTGCTTCTCATGATTTACTTTAGGAAGAAGTGCTCTCTTCACTCACAACAAATTATGCATTCCAAGTTCAGCCAGCTGAGACAGACAATAGTGTTTTCCCAAAATGAGAGGATTTTAATTTTGGAATCACAGTTTTTGAAATTTGTGTATTGAGTTTTTGAAACTGGTTGGATCTGTTCCCTCTGGTAGATTGAAGCATTTTCAGCCAAAAAATCTTTTAAGAGTAGAGCTTGTTTGAATGTAATTTTTTCTGGCATATAAAGCCAATGTAGCTATCTCTGATGTATTGGAATATGGGATCATATTTTGAGGAGCCTGTTTGACTTGATGCTTTGTAACACTTTTTGCCTTCATTCAATTAAGAAAGGTTGAAAAAGGCAGAAATGTGCAGTTAACTGGCCAATTAGTTTAAAAATTATAACCTTTTTTTATTACAAATTCAAGTTATAATTTTCAGTCTTAGTTTATGCATGGTTTCATTTATGTTGGATGTTTTCAGTAAATGTGTTATCTTTTTGCATGTTTATTATTAGATTTTTTTAACATTGAATCACTTATCATTCACAGATGTGGTAATATAAATTTTGCTAGACGTTCAAAGTGTAACAGGTGTGGCAAAGGTATGTTTATTACATTTTTTATTGCCCATGGTCTGCAATCATTTTGATTTTTAATTTTTTGTTAGAAAAAGATGAAGGAATTGAAATTAAGAAACAAGGCACAGAAATTGGAAAGTTGATGGCAGAAAAAAGTCATGGATTGTTCAGTGCTGATGACTGGCAGTGCAAGACGTACGTTTTTACTTTTATTAGATGTGTAGGTTGGTGTAGGTGTGCTTGTGTTCTGTGCTTGTGCACATATTGATAGTTGCATGTATCAGTCTACCAATGTACTTTTTCATAAGGTAATGTGTGCTGATAAGTGTGAATGTTTTTTTTTACTGGACGTGTGAGCTTCTACATAAATTTGTACATGCACTGCATGTTTTAATTCATTCTCTTGTTCATTTTATTTGTTTACATCTGTTGATAAACTTTTTTTGTCCATTTTAAATTTAGTTTTTCAATTCATCATTTGTTATCTGGTTATTTATGTTGTTAATTGTTATATTATATTGTGTTTTAATATGTTATTGTATTATTAAAACTGAAGCTTCGTCTTTGATCATCAAGAGGTTTAGGCCTCAAAATTTTTAAAAGACTTTTCCATACTATTTCCGCCATCAAGTATAAAATGTTTAAGATATATAATCTGATAATTTTACTCAAATTGATTCCAAAACTCTATTACAATTAATTTTATTGTTTAGGTGTGGAAATGTAAATTGGGCTAGAAGATCTCAATGCAATGTATGCAATACTCCTAAATTTTCTAAAGCTGAAAAACGCACAGGTAAATTGACTATCTACAATTTATAATTTTGTTGCTAAATCTGTTAAATAGTTGCATGTTAGCCGAAAATATGTGTTTTGCACAACAAATGAGAGCTTGAGTTAGGGAAAATTAATTTAAAGACTTGTTTGTTAGCATGGTAACATTGATCAACTTGACTGAGCGTGAACGTACTCAGAGTTAGATAACACAGAGACAAGTTTTATAAGATCACCACTCGGTTTGCATTCTTATAAATAAAAATGTTATATATATATATATATATATATATATATATATATACATATATTTGTTGAAGGGAGACCATGTGTTATACAGCATTATGTGAATTCTACTGAATTAAATTTTTTTGAGTAAATAAAACTCAG
The DNA here is from genome assembly GCF_000326865.2 of Helobdella robusta. Lineage (NCBI taxonomy): Eukaryota > Metazoa > Annelida > Clitellata > Rhynchobdellida > Glossiphoniidae > Helobdella > Helobdella robusta. The sequence goes on along the minus strand of NW_008703664.1, from coordinate 4,338,109 downwards.
GATATACTACAATAAAGGTTTCTTAAAGGTTACTCTCTCTCCCTCTCTCTCTCTCTCTCTCTCCCTCTCCCTCTCTCTCTCTCTCTCTCTCCCTCTCTCTCTCTCTCTTTTTTGCGTTTGCTTCAGAGGTTTCAACGACAAACACACACAGCGTATATGAATACGCGTGCAAACCACGCATCATACACATTGCATATGATAGGTGGGGATCTCTTTGTATTCGAACCCAGTCATTACAATAGCAAGACCAGGCGCCTTTAACCATTGGGCTATCACGCCGCCCTATAATTGTAACATCACAATAGGTCCTAAAGACGATTCTACTTTGAAGCCTAATCATGTGATATATGAATTTAAATGCCCTTTTTATTGACGACTGTGCACTTCAACAACATCCGTATATTGGTGTTACAACCACTTCACTATCAACATGTCTCACAATGCATACCCACAGGGGAACCATCAAATCTCACTCGCAATCAACACATGCAACTCCAATAACCCACAAAATTCTTTACAACAACATAAAAATAATTTATCAAAACACCAATACAATACATCTAAAAATTGCAGAAGCGGTCCTAATAGATATCAATAAACTCCAAATAAACATCCAGATTGTTTACATCATTACCATGATTACATCATTACCAACTCGGCGCCTTAATACTAAGTATTTCCTTACTCAAAATGTTAGTATTCACTTTAAACAAACATGGAATCAACAAAGTAGAGTAGAGGCACAGGATATATATATTTGTGTATCTGGGCACAACCACAACATATCAATTGGAACACCGAAGATGGTATAGTAATACCGAAAAAATGCTGTTCTGTTCTATCATGCGTAAAATAAACAAAAATTTTGGTTTTGAACTAGTAATACCGAAAAAATGCTGTTCTGTTCTATCATGCGTAAAATAAACAAAAATTTTGGTTTTGAACTAACTAAAGAAACTTAAAAATGATTTATGATCAACCATTAGATAATTCAAAAAGTTAAATTGGAAGTTAACTAACTCCAAACATGCTGTGATTTTCATCAATAATATATATATATATATATATGTATATATATATATATATATATATATACATGAAAGGTGTTGTTCATATCAATGAATGTTTTAAAATGTTAATTCAACGCATACAGGCTATGGCGGCGGGTACATGGAAAGGGATGAAGTGATTGAATATAAAGAGAGAAATGATTCAGATGATGAGTTTGATGAGGTTTGTTTATCTTTTATAATTATTAATTTTTATCGTTGTAAGTATCAATTGATTTCTAATTTCTAATCTGCTAGTTTGGAAGAAAGAAAAAAAAGTTCAGAGGCTCTGTTCAAGGTTCTAGTTCTATTCTTCAAGATTGTGCTGACAAAGATCTGGATAAAGAAGAAAATGTAAAAAAAACCATTGATCAAAGAAATAAATATGAGGAAGATGAAGATGAAGAAATTAAAGATGTCTCAAAGTATAAACTTACTGATGATGAGGTTATTTTTTCATTCTTAATATTTGATTGGTAAAAGAACTAAACTAAAACATTAAAAAAAATTGTTGACCCTAAGCTAGGGTTTTCAAACTTGAGTACTTGGACTAGCCAAGTCATCATAATTAATGGATTTTGGTTTCAGTTGAAATTTAGAAGGACTGCAGTAGCGCCTTTTATTTATTTTCCAATGCTACAGTGGCTTGTTAGTTTTTTCAATAAAAAAGGTGGATAAAATGTTTATCCCACATTTTCATTGAAATTTAATTTTTATTCTTTTTGCAAATTGATGAAATATTTAATTTTCTGTTGTGGTAAAAAATTCAGCAAGAACTAATAAACATTTGTTGCTGTTGTTATGTCTAATAGGGGAGCAAAAATTCAGGTTTATATCAGTACAGAACATGGGCAAACATGGCGGTACATAGTCAATCAATCCACTAGTTTTATCTAAAAATGATTATTTAGAAAGATCATTTATGGTGAATTATGATTTGAAAGTTATGACTCATCTCTCAGTCAAAGCTATAAATGGCAAAATGTTAAATTAAAGGGTAATGTGATTGCTGATAAATTTTTATTTTCTCAATCATTAATTTTTTGACTGCAAGTGTGGCGATTTTTAGCTTATAAATAATAAGATCTAAGTTTTACCGAAAACTTCAGCATAATTCAGCATAAATGATCTTTCTAAATAATCAATTTTGGGTAAAACTAGATCTTATTATTTATACGCTATACACATATATATATCTTATTATTTACTAAAACCAGATCTTATTATTTATACGCTATATATATATATATATATATATATATATTATTTATACGCTATACATATATATATATCTTATTATTTACTAAAACCAGATCTTATTATTTATACGCTATATATATATATATATATATATATATATATATATATATATATATATATATATATATACTTTTTTACCCTCAATAATTTTGGTTCCTAGTTGTTAACAGTCTTTTATTAAAAATACTTCTCTTTAATACCCACTCAATAAAAATTTGCTTTGCTTGAAGGATTTCCTTCCTGGAAC
>NW_008703664.1:4291664-4335503 GCF_000326865.2 Helobdella robusta | reverse complement strand
AATAAATTTTAGTTACTTAATATGTTGGGAAAATGTCGTCTAAACGTGTGTTGTTGTAATATGTTGGGAAATTGTGTATACATTGTCAATTAAAACATTTGCAGGAGGAGGAAGAAGATGATGACGATGTTGATATATCAAAATACAACCTGGATGATGAAGACACACCTAAACATTCTATGAACAAAGGGGATATGGATAATAGCTCTTCCCAAAACCAGTTAGGAAAGACTGCATTGGAAAAAACAGGCAACAGAAAAAGTAGAGAGCGCAAATATTCGAGTTGCAGCAGTAGTAGCAGAAGTTCGTCATCCTCAAGCTCGTCTAGGTCTAGGTAACAACTACAAGGTTTAAATAATAATTGTTAACCAAATTATAAATACATTGAAGTTCAGCCTGTTCCTGGCTGTTAAGCTCCGTTTGTTTACAATTTCTATTTCATTATATCATTAAGTCATTAATCCAATTATGCATATTATTATATTGATTATGGCACTCAGTTCTAGATCTTACTCGTCGTCTTCATCATCATCGTCATCATCTTCTTCAACCAGCTCTGAAGATAAAAAACGAAGGAAACGTTCAAGATCTAGGTTATTTTTTTTTATATCTTTTTAGAGGAATAAATATCAAAAAACTGTAAAATCTGTTTATTTGTAATTTAGATCTCCAGAGTCGCGCTGTAAAAGACGTAAATCAGACTCTCCTCTGGCCAAAACGAGTAAGACTTCAAGAAATAGATCAAAGTCACCAAGATACTCCAAGTCCATCAAAAATGCGTCTAGATCGAGTGGTAGGCGATCTGCTTCACCAAAGAGAAAAAACTCGAAACGTTGAAGGTTCCATTTTTTCATAATGTTTGTAATAGTGGTTTATTACAATCTGTAATGCAACTTTATCTTCTGTTATTTTCAGATCCCGTCAATTGTCAATTAACGGAAAAACTTCAGTTGCAACTTTTTTAAGTTAAACTAAATTTGTAACTGTCGACAATTGGCTATTTCAGCCGCGTTATATATTAATATGAGCAATTTAAATTTTGAATGAAAACATTTACCTTTTTGCGATTGTTGTCCAAATTCGTAATAATGCTTGATTAACTATAAATAAATAATGTGTAATTTTAAGTCTATGGTATCGTTAGCTTGGCCATTTTAAAACAAAAAATCGTTCAGTTTCTTCAGTTATTTGTGAGTTGATCCGGATATACGTGCTTACGTGTATTGCAATCTTATATCCTTGAATCACAGTGCAAAAGTCTGCGTACGACGCGAAACTTATACTTGACTCAAAAAGTGGTTGACAACGGGTTCATTTTATGCCAATGAAAATAGCGACACTATATAACTATCGTTTTATTAATTTACAAATCAAAAATCAGTTTCACAGATAAAATTTAATGTTCACGAACTCTCTTTTCAAAATACAATTCGATAACAGTTATCACATACTGACACCTTCAGAGCAGAGTCAATTATCGCTTTTTGTCTTTATGTGCTGTCTTATGACGCTTTTCGAGCGTACTGGTTGTCTCGCTGTCAGAAGGTCCTAGTTCTGTTTCGAACGACTGGGTGCGTTCGTAGCGCCTCTAACGAATATACTTGTAGCAGTTATAACTTTTCGTTCCCATTTTCTATGTCACAATAAATAGAAAAACCCTGGGACGAAATTTCTCCAGCTCCATGACTGAAAAATTTCCAACTTCTGAGTAGCAGCGCCTTACCAAAACCGCAGAACAAAACGACGTCGGAGTTGGATAAAAAATATCAAAAAAATATAAATAAAACATCAAAACATTTCGACTCAGGGTGGAAATTCCCGTTTTCTGGTTCCGACTCACAAAAAACTTATTAAACTTTTACATCAAAATTTCACTTTATTATCACAACTAAATAAAGAAGACTTAAAAAAAAACAGTTGATCAGTTAATGTAATTGTTTTTCTTAGTAAATTTACTTTGTTTTTATGTTTGAAAACATACTGAAAAAATGATGTGATTTTATTCACACAATTATCATTTATTTTCAGTATTAAAGATGATTGCATATCGCTCAACAAATTTATCATTTAAAACACGATCTTTGAAAGAATTTTCTGAAAAATTTTTTTTAAACTAATAACATTTTTCGGAGGAAAATGTCCGACTGCTGCCCCTCAAAATATTCCGACTCCGGCAAGCAAAAGCTCTTTCAAAGTCGTTTACGTGCAGCAACAAACATACGTGGAGCAATTCTTAAAACTTAAAAACGATGAAAACAATGTGGAATATAAATGAATGTCTAGTCAAGCAAGAAGCGACAATATCTGCGGTTACAAAGGTTTTAAAAATGGGGCATTCAGTTGTGCAAAAAGTAGGTTCTGTGCATCTTTTATGACTTCAAGTAATGTTAATATGGGCTATGGCGAAATGTTACAAATAATTCCACGGTCGCAAATCTTTTACCGCAAAACTAATCTGCTGGTTGAAATATGCTGATTCCAACGCTTCTGTTGGAAATATTTTTTTAAAAATTCTGGCATAAATTTGAAGACACCTAGACCTAGCTTTTCTCGTTATCAAAATTAAGTGGCTCACTCGTGTTGGGTCAAAAAACAATTTGTACGTCAAATATTCACAAGTGTTGGATAATGAAATGTAAAATCATTTTTACTGTTTTTGTTTTTTAATAATTGTTTACAAATTATGTGCTTTGTATCAACATTTTTCAAACGACAACCCGAGAAATGCTAGCTAAAACAACTTTTTAAAATTTTATTTATCGAAATATTGGATAAAGAAAATCAGTTTGATTACAAATTAGTTTGTCAAGGTTTTACACATAAAAATATTATTAATATTACTCTGCATTGAATATAATTAATAATGTACTTTAATATTGACCTTAGTTGGGTATTTTATGATTAAAATAAAAAGTTTATGTAACAAATCTGATTAACCCAGTTCTTCATATAGCTCTTCAATAACATCCTCCTCGTTATTTGCCACGTCATCATAAATTTCCTCTACCGAGTTCATGTTTGTTTGTTTGTCATTTGTTGGCACAGGAGGGGCCGCTCCTCTGACAATAGAGCCAGATTGACAAACCGTATTTTGATGTGGCAATGACGGTTTAAATGATTGAGATTTTTTTTTTAGATGTGCTCTTTTCTCCTCTTCCATTTCCTCTTCTTCTGTAAAAAGTGATATAGGTCTAGATTCTTGTGCTGACGGATTATTTTTTTCATTATCTTCTTGAATTTTTCCAATTTTATTTTTTCTTAAAGTTGTTTCCATTTTTAATGATCTGCTTAGAAAAGATTTAGTGGGTATTTTTATCTGGTTTTTTATGTCGTCATCCAGAGAATCCAACGTAACAAACGGCGGTCTTGCTGGTTTTCTAGGTCCTTTTGAAGCATTTATTGGCGTTGAAAGATGTTTGTAAGTTTTTATTATATCACCACTAGTTTTAATTATTTGTTCGTTTTTTACACTTAATCTAGCTTCATCGAGAAATACATTGTCTTCAACTATTTCATTTTTTAAACTAACTTTTAATGATGGAGCCATCGTAATTGGCTTATTTTTTTTCTGAGCCAAGAAAAGAGATGTCGATTCATTGGTTTTACAATGAGGAGGCTTAGCTCCATTTTCAGATTCCAGCCTATTAACGCATGCTTTTTCTTTCGTTTTTGATTCAGTTGGTTTTGTGTTCTCATTATTTAATGGAATGAATAATTTTGGAACAGTTGAAAACTTATCTAGTTTTTGTGATATCGAATTATCAGAGTGCTTAATCAGCTGAAAATTTTCACCATCAACTTGTTTTGATATTTTGGCTTTTGCTAATTGATTATGTAAAAATGAATTTTTTACATTTGTTTCTGATTCAAATTCTGGCAAAATATTTGAAATATTGGATGGAATTTTTTCTCTGCTTTTAGTAAAATTTGCGTTGGTGGTTGTTCCGTGCGTCGTTTCGCTTATCTTGCGGTTTGGAATATTTATATTTTTTGAAGATGGTTCGGCTTTAATAGTTTGCATTTGATTATTTATTTCATCGTTTGGCTTGTTTTCAACCTTTTTCAAGTTAGCCGGTTTATTTTGTAAAGCAGGCTTTGTTTGTACGATAGGCTTTTTCTTTTGATCACTTGTTTTTAAGAGCAACGACTGCTCTACAACTTTTTTTGATTCTTCATATAATTCAGTTGATACATTGTCTTTTCTTTTTAAATCGTCCGTTTTTGTTGCATGTTTGACCGCGTGTTTAAATGGTCGTTCAGCTGGCATGTTTTCAAATTTTTGACTGACTGGTTTGACTTTCGTTGTTGCAGAGGGTCCATTAACGCTTAGCAATAAATTTTCATTTCCATTTAGACTCATCTTAAATACCGTTATAGAAAATACGTATTTAACAAACTAACTCGATAATTTTTGCAAACGTCTAAAAATTAACAAATTAAATTGATTGTATTTGTTTATTCAACAAAACTTAGAAATAACTTCCTCGTTAAATTCGAATAGAACTTATATGTAGAAACTATTTAGCATCCTCTATTATGTTGAAAAATTACACACACACAAGCTACATATAATTATTTGCGTGCTTACTATACTGCTCTGTTAGTGAAGACTATAATTACAATGGTCTAGGTAAATTTATTTTACTTGTAGTAATTACAGTTATGAAACTTCGTTTTAAATAATTTATATTGTTAAACGTGACAGTTTATCTACATTTTTATATGAGTTTTTATCAATTTGTGAAAATCGCTGAATTTGGAAAGTCGCGAAATGCATTAGAACGTGTGCGTTTTTTGCAATTTTCCGGTATTCAGTCTTCTGATTCTTAGGATCTCATCTCGCTAAGCACACTTTGAATAAATAATATAGCTTAATTATTCAAATAGATATGATGACCGTTGAAAATCCAATAAGCGCATCAAAATTTTGAAATTCGAATTTATTACATGTCATTTTACATCTTTTAACAACAATTGACATCTTTTTTTTTTTTTTTTTTTTTTATTTGCTCCTCAAAATTAAAGATAATAAATAAGAGACAGGATGAATGTGATCGAGCCCCTAATGGGCTCATCTAGCACAGCCACCTAGACAAATATGTTCAGAGTTTTGTGATTAATATCAAATATTGTTAGTTGTTAGTATGTTAGTTGTTAGTAGGTTAATATCAAATATTGTTAGTTGTTAGTATGTTAATAACAGATAATAAAACAAAAGGTAGTTAACTAAAAAATAATGTTTCATAGATAATTATAATCGCATTAAAAATATCAACAGAAATTGTTTTTAGATAGAGAACATAAATTTCATGATGTAAATACATTTCTTATATAATTTATTAAATGTTCAGTGATTTTACAAACATCTCTACATTATTAATAAGGATAATAATTTTAATAATTGTTAATTATTAAAAACGATTTAACCTTTTTTTAAAAATCAGTAGCCGATTTCGCCTTATATTGGAAACCATTCTTAATAATGTTATTCCAGGTCCTAGGACCCTTACAGATTACATGCGAATGTAAAATGTTAGTTTTTGATTTATTCGATTGCAAATAATTAGACATCCTATGACTGTTAGCATGTTTAAAATAATTAACAAACGTATTAGGCAATTGATTGTTAAGCTGCTTATACACAAAAATCAAAGTACGATAAATATTCAATTGATTAAAATTAAGATTATTGGTTGTCGTAAATAACTCCTTGGTATGAGACCTCATCGTTGACATGGTGATGATTCTGACGGCCCTTTTCATCATAAGTTTAACCGGATCCGTGACTGAAGGAGACGTGCCAGCCCAGACAATGTTGCAATAAATCACGTGTGGCATAAAAAGTGAGTGATACAACAAATTCAGACACTTTTTTGTGAGGTAGAATTTCACCTTATTCATCAGACCAGTTGATTTGGCAAGTTTGTTTGCAACACTATTAACGTGATCACGGAACGTTAACTTTTGATCTAGATGAACGCCCAGAAATTTAACTGTTTTATTTTCGTAGATATCGATATTATTTATTTTAATTTTATAAGGTTCTTTGTAGTTTAAATATTGAGTTGGTCCAAAGATTATCATTTGCGTTTTAGAACTATTTAAAGTAAGTTTATTTAGTGAGAACCAAGAGTTAACATGCTTAATTTCTTCTTCTGTATATTTGATGAGCATGTTAATATCTTTTCCTTTGCTGAACACATTTGTATCGTCAGCAAAACAAACATAATTAAAAAGTTTAGAGGCCATCGGTAGATCGTTCACAAACACTATGAATAACAATGGTCCCAAAATGCTGCCCTGCGGAACGCCTATTTTGTTGATCAATTTACTTGAATTTTTATTGTTCCAATAACGAATTGATATCTTGATGAAAGGTAGCTACGAAACCAAGTCAAACTGGAGTCTCTTATACCATAGTGATGAAGTTTGTGTAATAAAATCGAATGGTCAATACAATCAAAAGCTTTTGAAAGATCGAGACATATTCCAATTACATAATTTTTCTTTTCACTTGCGACTCCAATTTTTTGAATCAGTTCCAGTATTGCCATTTCAGTTGAATAGTTTTTTCGAAAACCAAATTGATGATTAGAAAGAATGTTATTTTTTTCAAAAAATTTGAGCAAACGACTGTGCATCAATTTTTCAATAATCTTCGAAAAAACAGGCAACAAAGATATAGGTCGAAAGTTTTTAACCTCTGAGTTACCTCTTTCTTTTGCAATTGGAACAACTTTGGATGTCTTGAAGCACTTAGGAAAGATGCCTTTGTCAAATGATAAGTTGATTAAATATTCAAGAATTTTTGCTGTTGATTTAATTGTTGATATTACTATTTTGGTTGATATTTCATCGTAACCACTCGACGTCTTGGGTTTGAAAAGTTTTGTGGTTGAAATGATTTCAGATGATGAAACACGGTTACTAAAAAATGAATTTACTGACCCATTTTGAAGATAATTTTTCCATCTTGTGTCTTCTACAAATGATTGCTGCATATCTGAGGCCAGATTGATGAAATAATTATTGAGGATAGTTTCAGGATTATCAATTGGATCATCATTTAAAGTTAATTGAATTGTTGATGTTTTTTTGTTATTTCGTTTCGTTAAAGAATTGATGATTGACCATGTTTTCTTGCTGTCGCCATTGCTTTGTTGTAGAAGATTAAAATAATATTGTCTTTTCAACTGGCACTTGATCTTGTTGCATAATTTGCTGCATTGAGTGCTGTAAAGTTGTCTGACGATGTGTGCTTTAGATATTTTTTATATAACATTTTCTTCTTTTTTAACATTTGTTTAAATTCTTTAGTTATCCACGGTTTGTTTTTTGTTATCTTCTGAGCCTGTCTTTTAGAGGTCACTGAACAATAAGTTTTATAATGTAACCGAAAGATGTCGATGAAATTTTGGAAGGCCACATCTACATCATCGCAGCTCAGCACACTTGTCCAATCGGCATTACATAAACCTTCATTTAAATTATTCATTCTGTGTGTTGAATAAGAATATTTTGAAAATGTAACGTCAGCAACTGTCTTATTATTTATTTTTTGATTAGTGGAAGAAAAAAGTGGGATGTGGTCTGATAGGTCGCATAAAATGGTACCACATTGTATAATATTTTCTGGATGATTTGTAAACAAAATGTCTATAGTGGATTTTTTTGTATTACTGATTCTTGTAGGAACTGTGATCATGGATTTGAGGTAGTAACATGTCACAAGTTGGTTCAATTGAATTTTATTTATACTGCTAACTTCTGGCGATAAGTCAATATTTAGATCTCCCAAAAGATAAACAAATTTATTTTCATTACTAGTTATTTGTAAAACTTGTTCTAATTCTTTAAAATATTGTTTAATTTCGTATATTAGAGGTCGATAACTAACCATCACAATTGAATTTTTAGATTTAAAATTGTTAATGATCTCTATTGCAATCATTTCAAACTTTGGCGAGCCAATGGTATTTAAATCATCTCTTATTCGAAAGGTAGAATCATTCCAGACATAGAAACCAACTCCACCGTGTTTGTCACGACGATTTTTGCCTACATATCTATATTCATCCATGCCAACCAAACTTTCAGTACGTTCGTTTAACCAGCTTTCTGTTATCGCAACTACATTGAATTTGATGTGACTGTTTGACAAATAGCTTTCTAATTCATCGGTTTTGTTGACCAAACTTCTTATGTTCAAATGCATTAAGTTGAAAAACATACTACTATCAAAATCTTTATTTATTAATTTATATTCATCATTCAACGTCTCAAAATTGTCATACCTTTTACATGTAGTTTGCTTGGGGTTTAAATTGTCTTTTTCTTCATCATCACTGCTGTCATCATCATTATCAACATGTTGTTTATCCATCTTTTTTTGTTTGATCGACAATTGTTTCTGGTTTCTTATTGAATTGCCACTCGCGTACTATAACGTGCTGGGGCATTATGTCAGGGTCTTTCATTTTCTTAGAATCAGAGCTATCGATGCAAACTCTAAACGTACTGGATTCTTCTTCATCTGTTTTTTTATTCTCAGTTTGACTATTATTATTGTTATTGACGTCGGCTGTAGAAGCTGGTGCCATTTTATTGAGTTGTTTGAGTACGGGATAACAGGAAACAACATGGATACGATTGTCGGTTAGGTAGGCCATCACATAATTTCTGTGGCACTTGCTGACGTTGCTTAAACAGAACACAGATTTTTTCATTAAGATTTTATCTGCCTTCAGTTTGCAATCATTTGAAACTTTTTTACCGATTATTTTCATAGCTGTCTTTTTTCCAGTTTGTTTGTTGTTTGTTGGGTTGTTGCTGGTTTCTCCTGAGTTGTTTTGTTTCTCACAATTGTTGTTATTTTGACGTGATTTTTTTCCGTTTACAGTTGTGAACGGGGTACCGTAGTCTTCTGACTTTGCTATGTCTGACCACAGAGAACTACTGACATTTTTCTTTTGTCCCTCCTTGTTTGTCATTTCAGTACTGTAGTCACTTACAACATTAGAATTTAATTTATTTTTCAATGTATTAACTTCTGGTTTATTAATATCAGCAGTTTTAATAACGTTTTTTAATGAAATAATATCAGCTTTATTACTTTCAACAGTTTCAATAACTTTGTTAAATTGCACCTGTTGTTTGTGCAATATATCTTTTAATTCTAATTTGATAGTTTCAAAGTTCAATGTTAACAAATTTTCAGACTTCGGAACTTTATTTAAATTACAACTAACAAATAATGGACATTTGTCCCAACATTGGTTTTCTTTCAACTGTTTAATTAACGATATACATTCTAATATTTTTTCAGTTTTCATATTCCCGCGCGACTGCAATTTTTCACTTTTTTCAATTTTAAAATTATTTAATTCACTTTTTATCAACTTAATTGCATTTACAATATCCTCGTGAGTATAAAACACAGATATATTATTAATAAACGTTTCATTCTCAACTAAATTCCAATTATTTTCCAAATAATACAGGAACTCATTTATTACAAGCGACCTGGACGCCATTTTTTTACATACACAAAAACGACATTTTTAACGACATACACAAAATAAAAAAGCAAAAAAAAACTTTTCAAACGTTGTATCCAGATTTAATTGCATTCAATTTAGATTATTTTAAATAGCCTCCTAAAATTAAATTTTATAAAATGAAAAATTTTTTATTTAAAAGTTCTACAATGAGCAAAAATTTCTTTCATTAAAGTAAACGTGAACATGGAATTCTCATGGGTATTGGTAAATCCAAATTTTAAGAAATGGAAATTTTAGATAATAGGAAATCACTAAACCAAAATCAAGAATGAAAGACTAAAGACGAATCAGAAAAAATACCAGAAGAGCAACTGTTTTCATAACCGAATCGTTTAGAATGGTGGTTTTTTTCATAGAATAAATTTGGTCACTTGTGAAAGAATTGTAACTTTTAAAAAATCTTATTTGATTTTCCATCAAAGACATGTTCACTAGATGTTATTAATTTTAATGTTCTTTGTGATTGAATTTTCAGTCTCAGTTGTGATTAATATTGTTACCGTTCGAAAATATAACAGTATTATGATATGAATTATAGTAAGGTGCATGTTTGTATGTAATGTTTTTGTGAGTTTATGTGTATGTATTTATTTGACATTTTTCTTTTACATTTATAGTTAGAATCATCTCGAAATTAAAAAGCTGACTGAAATTTTTTCCTACTGGCACCTGGCATCAGTTAAAAGTAAATACAAATTTCACTTGTGATACAAAATGAAAATATTCAGTTCTGTCAAAAAGCAACGAAACTTGGGATGCATTTTTGACACCAAACTGACGATGAATGAGCATATAAAATCAATTGTGAAAGTTTGTTCATTTCAACTTCAAAAATTTTAATTCGAGTTAAAAAAAATCATTAAACAGATCAACATACTGTCTTTAATGCACGCTTTTGTTCATTCACGATTGGACTAAAGCAACAGTTTGTTTTATGGTTCACCGGACAGATCGATTACGATGCTTCAATCGGTGCAGAACAAAGCTGCTAAAATTGTTGCAGGTGGCGCTAAATTTGACCACGTCACTCCAATTCTGAGAGACCTACATTGGCTTACTGCCGACAAAAGGTTAATTTACAAGATCAGTATAGTAATGTAAGAAGTATTAAAAGTTTCAGGTAAAAATGAACGTTACGTGCTGACGCAATTTTGAGATCTGACTCCCGATGATTTTCCATTTATGAGTGCTGTTGCGGTTGCGCTTATGTTTGTTGAGAACACCGAACCAAGAAGAGCAGTGAGCGGGAGAAGAAAAGAATAGTATTAGTTTGGATAGGCTGGACGTGGACACGTGTTTCGTTCCTAACGAGGACTCATCAGCAGCCCAAATACCAGAAGAGTTATCGCTGTTTCTTATACAGCCCGCACAAATTACTTCTTAGCTCGTGGCGTTTTACATTCATTATTAGGATTGTTAGTTTTACTCGCTAGGATTTATCAATCCGACAGTGCTGTCTGATTCCACTTCGCTTTTTTTTTATAAGCTTATCCTCAGCGGTTGGGCGATTCACAAAGAAACATAACATAAACTGATAACTGAAGTGTGTATATGTTCGCACCAAAATAGTTTTTACCAGTTTACTTCTTGCTAACATTAAACTAAACCATAAAACTTTCGAAGTTTGTAAAAGAGTATTTATTATGATGTAACTATGTCTCTATTGATATGATAAAATCATGGATATAATATAGATATATATCCATGGATAGAATCGAATCAATCCAGCCATTTTACCATTCTTTCATTCTTACTCAAAAATTGTTAAGCGCTATTAAACTTCTTTCAGATCAGGTGTGAATATAATACAGGTGTATTATATACCGGTATATTAATACAGGTGTACCTCAATCAGTGAATAGACAGAAAGTCATAATGGTCGGTGTTAGCGTTTTAAGCCTTGAAATATTTATATTTTTAAATTTCGTTTCTTCAGGTGAGCATTTACGTTTTTAATGTAATTCGATCGTTGATCGCTTACTGTATTATTACATTATTTATTAATGTACTATTTTATATTGTTTTTTTTTATTTCATTATATTTTTTTATTGTTATACTTTTATTAATTTAACTTTTTATTTTATAAATATATTCAACATAATTGTTATGTTATGTTGTTTTAATATTAAGTATTTTTTTAATCATTAAAGATTATTATTATTAATTATAATTACAATAAATATTATTATTTCGTTTTAATACTGATTAATATTAAATTAAATAGATATAAAATTATAAATTTAATTATTTTCGCAACATTGGTATTAATTAATTTTATTTGTAAATAAATTTCAATTTTACTGATTGCTTGCTGTAGCAATGTATTATTACATTTCATTACTATGTGTGGCTACATTATATTATTTGATTGTTTTATTACAAATTACAGTATAATATATTTCTAAATAAAAGCTTTCAGAATACAATGTTATTTCTATACTACATGTATAACTTTGAATATCAATGTTATCTTATCACATTGTTACATTATATTATAAAAGCTGTTGGAATACAATGTTATCGTTGTGTTAGCAACCAACCTGGATGTGGGAAAGAGTTGAGCATAAGAACTCAGAGGTGGCAAACATGCAATTACGGTGAAGGGTCAGATGATGTTGGAGAAAACTTTTGTGTTAAAGTCATAGAACAAAGAGATTGTTAGTTTGTGGCTTGAGTGATTTTTTGCCTTTTATTATCAATTATTATTGTAATGTTCAATTAATTAATTAATGGCTCAATGGTTAAAGGCACCGCCTATCATATGCAATGTGTAATTTGTTATGAAATTAATAATGTGTAATGCAATTTCACATGTATTCATATACGCTGTGTGTGTGTTTGTCGTTGAAACCTCTTTTGTTTTTTTTGCTTTCTTCTTTATGAATGTTGCACAAGCGATGACACTAGTCAGATTTATTGATGAAAATCACAGCATGTTCCGCGTTAGTTAACTTCCTTTATTATTTTTCTTACGGTAGATCGTAAATCATTGGCAAGTTTCTTGAGTTTAAAACCAAAACATTGTTTGTTAAGATTTACAATAAAATAACTCAGAATTTTATTTCTGAAACAGCAAATATCGTAATTACAAGAGAATGTCTTTCCACGATGTTGTCAAGTACCAGACACAGAGAAAAAATTCCAACAGTAAGACGACACAATTATTGTCAATACGGCAGAAATAATGACCCGCTCAAACCCTATGATACAAAAACACAATTCTGTTTTTGCAACGACAGAGATGGATGCAATGCTGCCATGAGATATGGTTTTTCATACGATCTTCTAGTAGTAGTGACAGTATCTTATATATTTTTTAGTTCTTTTTTTTAATTTTTTTTTATAAATTGTTTTTATATTTTTTGAGTTTTATTTTAAAAAAATTTAAAAATTTAACCATAAATTTTTGTTGGGTGCGCAAAAAATTATCAAAGTTGGCGCTCTTTTTTACTTCTGTTTTTTTTCACATTTTGTTGTGGGGGCTGAAACAGTTTTTATAAATTCAATTGTCAATGTTGATAAATTTATTTTATAAACAAAATCATTTCAACTACAACAGCAAAAAATGAGTTTACATATTTTTTACGAAGTAATACTTATTTTAAAAAATGTTTTGGGGTGAAGATTCACTTTGCATCCCCTAGTAAAATTGAAGCTCTCAATTTTGATCATGTTGGATAAAAATGTGACCATTGATATATATATATATATATATATATATATATATATATATATATATATTATCCATGGATGTGACTGTTATATCAAACTTTTTTATTTTTAAAGTGCACCTTTCAAACGTTACTAGATTTTAAAAAATAATCAAACACTTTTTGTGTAAAATATTGAAAAAAATGTTGATTTATATATTCTCTACGCACAGACGATTTCATATTGATAAAATTACGCTGAAAGGATATGAAGTTTCTACCAAGAGAAAAGTGTCTTATTAAGCGTAATAACGTTAAATGTAAACTTGGTTTACCGATATCGTTATAAAATAACTTTTATTTCTGTAATTCGAATGCGTATAAACTGTAAAGTGAATTTTATGTGGTGTCTTGAGTAAATTTCACGCTTCGGATCAGATTCGCTGCTGGTGAAGTGGGCGGTTTCTTCGAGCTGGTAGTTTTGTTGCTTTTCCGACAAGATAATTGAGTGGGTAACTCAGTAACTTAAAGTTTGTAAAAAAAAGGTATAACTATATGTAAGAGAGCAGCGCACTGTTGGTTGTGTTCTGATTGTGGGCGTTTTACCCAATGAAAATAGAAAAATAAAAAAATTATATAGAGCTCTAATTTTGAGCGCAAGAATTTCGATTTAAACTGAAATTCTGTATAATCGCTTATTTCCGATTACAATTTATAAATGCATGTTTTGAAATGTCTGGCTTGATGTTTTTGCTTGGGGAACTTTGGGTGATTTGGTCAGGTTTGTTTGATACGTTACAATTTATAGTGAAAATTTCCTAGATTCTCTTTCAATGCTGTCTCTAAGCCTTCAATTGTTTATCAGGATTTGTTTGTGGTTTTATGTGAGCGAAGCTTTACAAAACTGAAACTGGTAAAAAACTACTTACGGTCCGCCATAAGGCAGTTATGGCTTTCTGGTCTGGCTCTATTATCGATTGAAAATGAGATTGTTGAAGATTTAGACTATTTCGATTCAATTAAATTTTATTATTTCCAAGAGCTGACGCAAGAAAACTTGCTTGTAAAGCCACACAAATTCAAAAATGAACGTGAAACTAAAATTAAACGACAGAAAAAGATGAAATTGGTTAGTTGAGAAACCACTATCAAAGTTCCAATATACCAACTTTGACGATGGTTAGAAATTGTCTAACAGTCGACGCTTCAGGTTCTTTGAAAGAACTTCTGCTTGTTTCAAGAATTGAGATCTTCCAAAAATATTGATTTTGTGCTTCCAAAGCGTGGTTCTTCCCGCTCTAAAAAAAGGAGATATTCGGTATCATTGTCACAAATTTTGAAAGCATTTCCTGATTTAAAAAAATTTTGCAGCATGAATCAACATATTTAAGGGAAATTTCTGAAGCACCATTTGTTCAACAACCTAGAGCAAGAGATTGAATATTATTCCGATGAAAGACATGAATTGCCTATTGGGGTCTTTTTTGCAATAGCTCTCCCTCTATAAAATTAAAGTTCTTTCTTAAAAATTGTGGATTTTTTGGTATCCGGCCTCCGGCTTTGGCCGAATTCACTATTCAGTGAATCTCTAATACGCATATATAATTTTAAATATTAAAAACATACCTTATACGCAAAAACTTCCAATAACAATATCAATTTATTAAATGTTTCCAAAACAAAATGTTTACAAATAAATTAATTAATGAAATATGTATAAATGAAACGATTAATTAGCGTTGATTGGCGGAGGCACTTGAGGAGCCAGCGATGTGAAAAATCCAACAATAAGTGATACAATTAACGAGAGGAGTCCTGGTTGTTGATTGGCTGGTTGTTGAAGGACATTGTTGGGCTGTGCATTCTGTCGCGCGTGGTCAACGGGGTTCATGTCTTCTCCATTATTTTCCATCTTATATAATAATTGAAAATTTAATATTAATTGAAAAATTATTTTCAATGAAATATTATAAATCTAAACATGACGTTTACAACATGAAATGGAAATTTAATAACCATTATTAATATTCTTAAATAATTTTATAAATATATAACAAACATTTTGATTGGCATTCTGTGCTAGATCAGCGTTTTGCTGCTGATTCATAGCGGGAGCTCTTCCTAATGGTATATCTAACAAACCTGTTTGATACCTGAAAGGAAAACAAAAATTGTTAAATTAATCTTAAACAAAACATAAAGCACCAAACTAACAATAGAAAGAGCACCGAAAGTAGTATGAACGTTAGGAACTTGGTTGGCGTAGAATAGAAATACAGGATGCACATGAGCATGGAAAATCTCAATATAACGTAAGCCCAATCCAACCAATCTCGGTTACGGCCGTCATCATCATCCTCCAACATCAGAGCTCCACCTTGAGCATTCATTCGCTGAACTTGTGCTTGCTGTCGGGCCGGGTTAGCAGGCTGTTGCACCTCATCGGCAGGATGGACATGTTGCGTTCCTTCAAAGTTTGCATGGGACTGCAATGAGTAATTAGGCTGGCAACTTCCTTGCACGCTAAAATAATAAATTTTAATTAATTAATATATGCTATATTAAAAAATTAATGCATTCAAAGGTACAGGTCATCCAACAGACATTTAAATTCACTTTACAAAAATTGATTACAAGAATTAACAACAGAAAAGTAAATATTAATTTTGAATACGCAAAGAAAACTAACTATTGGAAGCATTGGTTAATGTAATGAAGATATTGCTGTTGCATCCACATATGGCTTTGGTAGTGCCATTGATACATATTCATAAAACTTTCGAAGCTAAAAAAATTGAAACCAAATATGAAATCATAAAAATTAACATTACTTAAACAAAACAAAGATAGCTTTTACTAACTAAAAACAAGCTAGGATTTACAATTTCGTCTAACCTCTACTCTCAAGCCAGCTATCAAACTGTATTATATGTCTGCTTATTAATTACAATTCACTCTTCAATATTTTCCAGAAGCATCAACAACACACGCATGATGCATGTAAATACACATGAAACAATGCACCCACACATTTCATGTGATGGGTAGAGATCTCTTTGCAATGGAACATAGTCGCTGCAATATTAGTGCCAGGCGTTTTACCGTTACAACGGCACGCCGCCCATTATGTACATTGATAGACTAGAGTTCTAATCCAGACATATGATGAAAAGGGTAGCATCAAGTTTGATGCTACCCTTTTCAGCATTTTGCTCTCTATCCTTGGACAATTTCTTATCTATGTCTTCTCATCATATAACATCTACATTTCCACAAGTCTCTTATGATCTGTACTTTTTTCAATTAATCATCATCACCATCTCTCACTTCCATCACCATTCTATGTGACAAAAGGTTCTCAACTATCCTTGTCTATTCTATACTGTTCATTATTAAAAACCATCGTTCAAAGTAAGTACAAACTTCTGTATTGATTTGTTAAACTTTCAAAAAGATTTCCATTTAATTATCTAAAATCAGATACTTCCCAGCATTGGTCTAAGAACATTTGATAAGATGAAAATACATTATATATACCTTACACAACCTCAAAACTTGGAACCTCGCTTTATTTAAAATTTCCTAAACTAAAACACTTCTTTCTTTGCCTTTAAACCTATCAACACAACCAGTCAAATAAGAAGGAAATATACCAAAGATTACAAACTCATTAACGGCAGGCACAAATGAAGTAAATGGAGCAGAATCATTCTGGCCCTGATGATCAGCTGAACTGGTGGTGTTGTTTGCAGGTCTGTTTTTATGAACTTCATTACTGCAATTAGTTTCATGCATTGCCTTGTGAGATTCCTCAGGACTCATCATAACAGCATATACAATCTTGTCATTTGCTGACTAAAAACAAAAAATCTATTACTATTCAATATTTTGAGATGGTAATTAAAAAATTTCATTCAAGTTAAATGAAATATTCAAATTAAAATGAAATGATAATAAAATAGTTAAAATGTTGCTATTAAATTACCAAATTATTGAATTAAGGAAAAAAGTGTGATATAATTCAGATAATATGAGCACTAAATTAATAAAAAATTTGACTACTTGATGAAAAGTATTGAAAGGTGTTTGTTGGGGGAAAACAGTAAAAAGCTGAAAATTCAAAAACTGACAAGGTTAAAAATGAATGAAAAGGTCTTCCAATTATCAAGAGTATAAAATGTAAAAAAATCATAAAAAATTAACATAGAACCATTATAAGGGAATGTTAATAGAAAAAAAGTCTGGCATTGTTGTGCACATGTGGGAACTATGTAAGTAAAGACTAAAAAGCATACCAGAAAATCGAAAATTACAAAAAGTTAAAAAATGGATGATGATACAATTAAGAAGAGTTAAGTTGGAAGATATAATGATACAATCATTAAGTTGGAAGTTGAAATGATACAATCATGAAAAGCTGGAAGATGAATAGTGATATAATTAGTTATAGATGTATCCAATGATAGCAAAGAACGGGAGAATAACATGGTTATATTCAATTTGAAGGAATCTGAAAATGCTGGCAAGGATAGAGATGTTGTCATGTTTATTTTGATGTCAATGACAGAGAACAAACTTAATGATGCTGATATTCTGGTAATAACTCGTCAGGGACGTAGACGTGACGGAGTTTTGAGGCCTGTCATCATCAAATTCAGTAATGCTGTATCGAAAATGTTGACGCTGAAGACATCCTTCAGAATTAAGTTGCTTGAAGGTGACTTAAAAAACATTAGGGTAAGTCATGACCTAAGCCCTGAACAGCGTGTTGAATTGAAATCGCTGTTGGATAAAGCCAAGTCTAAAAATGTTGAAGATAATGATTTTTTATACAGGGTCAGAGGCCCTATCGGACGGTGGAAAATAATCAAGTTTCCCAAAGTAGTCACTGTTCAATAATTAAAATGGGTTTGTATAATATGAGGTCTATTGTTAATAAGCTTGGTGTCGTTTATGATTTACTGTCTGATGATCTTGATTTCTTTGTTGTTGTTGAGTCCTGGCACGGTTCTTTAGATCATAATATAATCCAGTTAGCTATGCCGCCTAATTATGTTTATGTTGATCGTTTGAGGCCAAATGATCCCTATCATGGTGGCATTATTGTCTTTCTTAAGTGTTCTTTTGGTTTTAGGAAAATTGAGCTTCCTGTTGTTCAAACATNTGAGGCACTGGCCATTGTTTTTTCATTGAGAAATTCTAAAGTAATTCTGTTGTCCATTTATCGTCCTGGGCCTGAATCTGTCTCTGCGTTGTTCTTTAGTGAATTTACTACAATTATGGAGTATATTTCTGTGTGTGCTGATTTGTTGTTGATAGTAGGTGATTTCAATATACATGTTGAAAGATTGAATGACAGGAATACAGTTTCTTTGTTGGATATTTTTGAATCGTTTCATGTTTGTAATTGTGTTGTTGGTCCTACCCATTCATCTGGTGGTACACTTGATCTTGTTGTTTCGTCTGCTGATTTTCCTTCTTGTGATTGCACAGTTTTTCCTAGTAATGTCCATTCTGACCACAGTTTTATCAGAGTTGATTTTCCGTTTGTTCATCGTCGGACGAGGATTGTTAAACGATTGGTGCGATCATGGAATAGGACTGATAGTAAATTATTTGCCCGTCTTGTTTCCCAGTCTTTTGTTGGTGGTCTTTTTACTGATGGTGATCCAGAGATTGTTTATTCAAAATTCATGTCTAGTATGCAGTCAATAATTGATGTTGTTGCCCCGTTGCATTATGTTAAAACCAATAGCTCCCATAATTCTCCTTGGTTTGATGATCAGTGCAGAATATGCAAAAGATTGTGTCGTAAACTTGAACGTGTTTATCGTCATATCCCGAGTGAGGCTAATAAAATTGCTTGGAGAAATGCACTAATGAACAAAAGTTCTCTTTTCTCGGACAAAAGGAATTTGTATTGGAAAAATTTGATACAGATGAATAAGTCCAGGCCTAAATTATTGTGGAACATGGTGAGTAAATTGTTTGGTAAATTCTCGGATAGCCATAGTTTGAGTGAATCAATTAATTTTACGCCATCTGATTTTGCTTCTTTTTTCAAGGATAAGATTAAGAGGGTGATGGACTTAACAGCTTCCTCGATTGCACCAGTCTTTTCTCATTGTAGGTTTCGGTCTGATGAGTTGTTCTCTGCGTTTTCTTTGTGCTCGGGTGACGAAATTAAAAAAATTGTTTTAGGATCTCCAACAAAATCCTTTTCAAATGATTTTATTCCGACTCAAGTTTTTAAATCATATATCGACTTGTTTATTCCATTCTTGACATTTTTTGTTAACTTGTGCTTAAGAACTGGTTGTTTTCCTAATCCTCTGAAACACGCTGTTGTAACTCCTATATTAAAAAAGTCATCCCTTGATAAAAGTGATATTTCTAATTTCCGTCCAATATCCAATCTGTTGTTTTTGTCTAAGGTTCTTGAACGTATTGTTTTGGGGCAATTCTTAAGTCATCTGAATAGACATAATTTGATGCCTGTTCACCAATCGGGCTATAGGCAGAACCATTCAACTGAGACGGTTTTAATTGATGTTACGTCTACATTATTTGCAGCTATGAATCAACACAAAGTTTCATTGTTGGCTTTATTGGACATGAGTGCTGCCTTTGATTGCGTTGATCACACCTTGTTGATTGATAAATTGAAATACTTTTTTGGTGTCTCTCATGTAGTAGCCTCATGGTTTGAATCATACTTGATTGGAAGGACTCAGCAAGTTTTCTTTAACAACGGGTTGTCAGATGTTGAGATAGTCACGTCTGGAGTTCCTCAGGGCTCAGTCCTTGGGCCTTTGTTGTTTTTACTTTATACGGCTGATATGTTCCCAATTATTGAGGAATTTAATTTCAAGTATCATGCGTTTGCTGACGATGTGCAAATAATTGTTCCGATTGCATGTAATACAACGTTTGAAGATGAAGTTGATAGATTTGTATGTTGCATCGAAAAACTCAATGGGTGGATGATAGATAACAGATTGAAGATGAATGAAGGTAAAACTCAACTACTTTTGATTGGTACCTGGCAACAGCTGAAGAAAATTGATGTTAAGTCCATCAACATATCTGGGTCGGATGTTAATTTTTGTTTCTCCGTTGGTGACTTGGGGATCGTATTGGATTAAAATATGTCAATGAATTTTCATGCCAAAAAGCTTAGTAAAGAGTGCTCATTTCAGCTTAGAAGGCTTAATCAAGTTAAAAACTCATTAGATAATAACACATTGAAATGTTTGGTTCATGCATTTGTTCATTCAAAGTTGGACTACTGTAACAGTGTTTTCTATGGAGTATCACACAGTACATTGTCTTCTCTACAGTCAATTCAGAACAGAGCGGCCAGGATTGTTAGTGGCCGTTTGAAGTTTGATCACATTAGTCAAACGCTGTTGGATCTTCATTGGCTTAATGTTAGGAAAAGAATCTTATACAAAATTTCCATCATGGTGTTCAAATGCCTGGAATGGTCTCAGTCCAAGTTACCTGTCTGAAATGATAATACGTAGAGTTAGATCTCATCCGTCAATCAAGTTGCGTTTAGATGATCAAGATTTATTGATGGTGCCGAAAACAAAGTTGGCTGTTGCTGATAGAAGTTTTGCAGTTGCTGGTCCTTCGATCTGGAATAATTTGCCCTATCACCTGCGTCGGCCGGGATTGACTCTTCAACAGTTTCGCAAGGAATTGAAAACTCATATCTTCTTGGATTGATTCGCACAAATCATGGAGCGCCTTTGGGTGACTATAAAAGACGCTCTACAAGTTCTCTAATAATAATAATAATAATAATAATAATAATAATAATAATAATAATTATAATAATAATTATAAAAAGTTGGAAGGTGAATGTGGTGATACAAATACAACAGGAAACTAAAAAAAAATTACATTAACAAATATGGATCCAACAATTTCTTCATCTGAAAGCAATTTTCTACAGTGTATTAATTTTAAACTGTCAGCTCTCTGAAATAAATTTTAAATAAATTATAAGCATTAATAATTAAAAATTATTTCCATGCAAGAACATTTATGTAATTGCTCTTTATGATTGTCTGAAAATATTGTAGAAGCACTAAGCATAGATTAAATTATTTTACTAACAGTTTGTCATTTTATATGTAATAAAGCAATTGATAAAAGAATCAGTCAAATTAATTTTTACATAGATTATGTTCCTGCTAAAATCCCGATATTTTGCTTATAGCAGTTGTGAATCAATGTAAGTTTTATTTGTGACTTATAAAGTTATGGGTTTTGTTCAAAAAACCTTTTTATTAAAATTCCCATAAAATTTTTTTAATGAAATCACCAAATTGTGATTATTTATAATACTGGCAACATAAAATGATTCATTTGTGTACAATTATATTTTATTTAAACTTACCACGACAAATGAAACAAATATTTTATGTTTATGATGCAGACATATTTTTGGTTTACTTTATTATATAATGTAATTGTAGAGCAATAAAATAAACGCCGAACCTAGCGACACGGCGGCCGTTTCCGAACGTTAAAAAATTATAGAAACGGCGGCCGTTTCCGAACGTTAAAAAATTATAGAAACGGCGGCCGTTTCCGAATGTTAAAAAATTATAGAAAGGGCGGCCGTTTTCAAATGTTAAAAAATTATAGAAATGGCGGCCATTTTTAAATGTTAAAAAGTTTTATAGACACGGCGGCCTTACGCAAAAAATTGTGGTCACGGCGGCCGTTTTTCAATAAAGTTCGCTCACCTTACGTGGAGGTACATGGTATGCTCCAAAAATCATCTAATTAAATTGCATTTTTTAATCATAAATAAATGAATGTTTTCTATAAATATTCGCTTCTAGTGAATCTAATTGATTTTGAATGTTTTTTTATGTGTTATAATTACAGGTTGCTTTTTTTACAGATTACATATTTATTATATTATATCTGTACTGCTTATTTGTTTTAATTATAATTTCTAAATTTTTTTATAGCACATTTAAGAAAATACATAAATTGTTAGAAATGTCACTTATCCGATTAATTTTAAATACAACTTTGAATTGCCGGATGAGTTTTTAAACTTTCAAAACGTATTAGGCGAATTGTATTTATTTAACATTGAAAGGAATTACGACGACAAAATACTAATATATACACTAATCTACAATATATCCAATAATATACAGTCATACATAAAATGTTTTATTATATTGTTCAGCTATTATTTCCTGCATGCTTTACAAAACCATTCTTTTCTACTTGGAGGCCTTTTGATGCCTGCACAAGAAAAGTGGAACCACTTGAGATAGGAATCACAGGAAACACTTCGAACATCCCTAAGATCATTGCTACAGGTTCCACACATCCATTCTTCATTGCAACATTTATTAATCATTTCTTTCAAAACGTTTAGATCTAAAAAATCTTTCAATAAATATAGACATTCTTGTACTTGTCCATCTAAGAACTGACTTGGTACTGATTGAATATTGCTAATATTATAATCTTGTCCACTACCAAATAACCATTGTAACATCAGTTTTTGCTTTTCTCTTGTTGGCTTCGAAGCAAAAGATATAGATTTGCAATGTTTTGAAGGCATGCCTAAACAGGTTAGTGTTGCTCCTTTTGGTCGACCTCTTGATTTAAAAGCTCGGGGAAAAAGAAGCTCTGAACATGGCAATGATGATGATTCTGTTGCTCCTTGTATTTTTTGAAAAATTGATAAGACCTTATCAACTTGGTTTTTCGATTTGTTTTTTTCTCTCATTGACGTTTTTATGTTTTGGACATCAGCACTTGTCACAACTTTTCCAGATACCTGCGAAAGATACTCTTTCACCTTAGTGGGATTGGCTCCCATACCGATCATCAACTCAGCTTGTTGTTTCTCTTCCTGGCATAATTTTCTTTGCTGGGATGTGTGTTGAAAAGTCTCTGGAACTATTACATGATTATCATTTATGATTGATCTTACAACTAATTTATCACCATTCTTATTTGCTCCAAGAACTATTTTTGCTGGAAAATCACGTTTGATGGTACTGAAAAATAAATTATAACATTTACCATTACTTATATGAAAAAAAAAATTCAAAAATGAAAATACTTTTGATTAGGCCTTTTACCCGATCCTTTGCTTTTATAAGAGCCATAGTGTTGACAACCCAGCTTAATTTAGGAATACATCAGATCATCACTGAAGTATAAATAAAGGTAAGATTGTAAATAAAATATATATGATATAATTATAATAATAATATGATCTAATAATAATCTTTCACAAAACATGAGAGGTTAGATACTATAAATAAGCAATGAGTACAGTGTGGTCATAATCTTTTTTAGTTCCTTATCCTGTAATTATTTACCAACAATTTGTCATTACTTGGTTTCAACAAACTAAACAAAACCTTTGTGCCAAAAACTACAACTCAGCACTACACAAAAAGCATTAGATTTTTTACAATTATAAGCACACACGTGGCATATGGCAGTTTTACTCAAACTGATTTTCATTGTGTAATAGATAATACAATTAGTGCTAATTTAGTGACAAAGATATGTTGTGATAAAAAAGTGTGCTAATTACAAAATCAACCAGTTACGAATTATGACAATTTTTAACAAAATTATTAAAATAATTATCATAAGTAATCATAAATTGCTCACCTGAATGTTTTATTGGGTTGCTTCTTTCGTGCTCTTTCCACCGTTGTTGAATCAGCAACAGTATAATTAACAAATGATTCTTTTTCATATTCAGATAATTTTTTCTTAAAATCTATAAAACTAACAAATTCTTCTCCTTCAACAAGCGACATAATAAACAAAGTAACAAAAAAATTTGCATCAAAATTACTAAATTACTAAAACACTTAAAAATCTCAACACGGAGCACGAGGAGCAACAATGGAGAACGAAAACCAAAGATACTCTATATATTGCGTCACAAAATTACGTAGTAAAAGTTGGTTACGAAGCGTATGTTTAAAAAACTTATGTTAAAAAAATAAATTTGTCACTATATCTAAAGAAAATATAAATATGAAATAAATATATTTTGATTTTTCTTGCCATTTTTCAAATTTTTAGCAGGCTAAAAATTTATATAACCGGTCGCCGTGTCTGTAATATTTTTATGTTCAGAAACGGCGGCTGGGTCTATAGTTACTGTGTAAAATAAAAGTAACAGAGAAAGTGAATTGATTCATTAGTTTTGTACCTTAGTGTCTTTTATTTTATTATACTTCCACTCTAAATTAAATTTAGATTTAAATTAATTACAAGTGTGAAAAATATTAAAAGTTCTGTTTCCATCCTTAAACTTTTGTTTAATTTTATAACATTTAATAATATAAAATACTTCTCTATATTTATGATTTTATTTATAATTATAAAAAACAGAATAAATATTATTAATTATATTATGATTATAAATATATTATAATTAAATGTGAAATACAAAACTAAATAAATTAAAAATTTTTTAAAATCAAGAAGAGTTGACACTGACAGCCTCTTACATTTTTTAATCTTTTTACTTAAAAACGACTTGATTTTTTAAAGTTTAAGACAAGTTCAATTTAAAGTGCAAAACTAAATTTTATAATTAAAATAAAATTAAATAAAATTTTAAATATTAAAATTAAATTTAAAAGTTAAATAAAAAAACTACCAACTGAAACATTTTTCAAGAGATTGGTAGCAACGTGGCGCTTCAATTTTTCTACGGTCCACGAGGAGGAGCAGTTGATAATTTCTTCTTTAAATTTTAAATTAGGAGATCTCAAGACAATGGGAACGACCGACTCCATAGTTAGTTTTGTTTTAATCTCCACGAAACAATCCAAAACAACCAGCTTGGTGAAGTTGGCAACGCTAAATAACAGCAGCCTCAAATGATAGCAATCTGACGACAAATTAACACGTAAATATATTGACTCATCACAGTTAGTCTAGCGCTTTACACTTCATCTTATCTTGTTTTAGACTTAGATGTATATTAAAATTAGATTAGATTAGGTTCTAGATGGAGAGTAAACTATTTAAAACACACCAAGGATAGACCGATTATACCACCCACTTACAATAATAGATTGAGATATATGACACTACCATTGAATTACACACAGAGTAGTTAGTGGCTCTACTCCTAGGAGTGGAAAGTTTGTCATTACGCTTTACCGTGGATGTGGCAGGGCAGGCATATAACATCCAGAGGTTCCCTCCGCTCATTATATAAAATGTATATCGTTAATCTGCTCAGCTCTAACTTTTTGCAAATTTTTCAGTAAAAAATTTGTTAGTGCAGTACCAATATAAAATACCTAAATGCATATTGTTGTAACGAAAACTTGAAACCTTAAAAATTTGGGCTTACTTTATTGCCATACTCTTGTGTTTTCCCAGTTATATATTTCAGTTTTTAATTTCTTTTATCTTTTTTCCAAATATCTCAAAAACGCAATATGACCTCATCACAATAAAATAAAACATTCATCCCTAGGCCTTCGCAATCTATCACCAGTTCTATCACTAAATAGCTAGCTGCACACTTAACAAAATTTCTCTTTTCACAAAGATGGTTCATTTGTACTTTTATTGATTATTTCCCTCTGAATCATTTTTCTTCTCCTCTCCTCCAATAATGCCCAATAATTTTATTTTTTCTGATTTTTCAGTAGATTTATTTTATTATTTGCAATATTATTTTAACAATTTAATTTTTTTGTTTATTATTTTTAGTTTAATCCAGGTCTCCTCTGCACAATCAACGTAAAATTTTCAACTTTTAAAGATAGATTGAAAAAAAACTATTATATATTTTTATTTTTAATTATCCACCCATTTATGTTCTTTTATGTTATTAAAATATTAATCTTAATTTATTGGATTAATTATTTCACTCATCTTTTTAATTTTGTAATGTCATACCTTAGATTTAATTTCAATGTCATTTCATTATTTCTGATTTGTTTCATTTGATTTAGTTGAGGTGTGTTTAGTTAATAAAACTCGCTACATCGTTACAACACGCCTTTCCTTATTTTATTACTAAGAGTTTTATTGCAACAATCGGCGATCCCTGCTTAGAAGAATAAAGGATAAAAAATGTGACGAACTCATCAAAACTGACGCAAATGACTTCGAAAGAAAGAAACAGGTGCATGATGCCGCTGCGACTCCTCGCTTTTAGCACCAAGTTCTCAGAGGCGTGGTTTACATACTTAGAATTTAAATTTTGTTATTAGTAATAGCACATCGCTAATTTTTTCTTGCTTCTCTGGCAAGTTTTTTATGCTCAGCTCCACTGATTTGTTTTTGTCGTTCATGATTTGGAAACTGAAAACGACGCTATTCAAAAAGTACGAAAAATTCTGCTTTCCAAACACTGATAAAAGATACCACTGTGACATCAATAGCTAAATTCATTAAAAAAATAAAGAACTTTTGCTTCCTATGAACACACGCAGACAACAGATAAATTTTGTAATCATTCCATGGTCATTAAAGACACTATAAATTATTGATACTAAATTCAAAATGCATGCAAAAAATCAAGCTGTAAAAAATATTTTTTGATTCCGACTTACAAAAAACGTTTAAACTTGAAAGAAGTGAAAGGGTTTCATCTACCTTTAAATGAACAAAGAGAGAAAGACAAATTGTTGATAATAGAAAAAAAACTTACATCTATTATTATTCATATAGTTATTGTTTGTGGAAGACAAGATTGGCCATTAACTGGTCATAATGGTTCATCAACCTATAACATTAATGATAGCCATATAAAACAAGAAGGAAATTTCAGAGCTCTATTACGTTGTAGAGTAAATGCTGCAGACAAAAAATATTGGAGAACCATTTGGTAACATCTAGTAAAAATTCTACATATACTAGTCCAGATATATAAAATTAAATTACCAGCAGTAACACAGTTATATTAAAAAATTTGTTAGACAAATAAAAAATGCAAAATGCTTTGCAGTTTTGGCAGATGAAACTGGTATCAGTTTGATTGAGCAGCTTTCTATATACAAAAATACTTTGGTGGCATTATTAAAAATAAAAAATTATTACAAACTACTTCGGTTATTGGTACAACATTTTAAAATTCTCCATAACTATTGGGGTCAAGTCTCTGATGCAAATCTTTACAATAAAGACTTTATTCCATTCAAAACAAGTATGGAAAAAATTCACAGTTAATATTGCTAGTTCAATTTTTAATAGAGTATTGTTATCTATAGGCCTTTGATAAAGTTTTAAGTGCTAGTTTTAGTAAAAATATTATTAAATTGATGATAACAGCAAACGCATAGGAGCTTTCATACGTGAAATTATATTAATATATAGGTACATAGGACATACATGTATGTACATTACGCGTATATCAACGCATACACATTCTTGCTTACATACTGATACCTAACAATTTTTTGAAGTACATACGCCGAGTTACTATTCCAAGTTCATGTAGTATACGCAGCAAATTATATCATCGAAAAAAAAAGTGAACATACAAAAGTACTTATTATACGCTGGTTTCATATGCCAAGCATGCTAAGCGTGTGTGCGTATATTTTTGTTTCTAATGGTTGTACGCTTGCCCGGTGGTTCATAGGCGCGACGCATGTATGATTTCAAGCAACGCCTAGCGTATGAGCCGTGTTGTTGTTCTACGTCTGTAAGGAAATATTTCCAGTGTGACCAAAGTGTACAATTTTAATTTTGTCATTTCAATGATCTTTTTGGGATTATTTCTGACTATAAATTTCATGAAATTTCGTAAGTTAACATTTTAAAATATTTTTTTACAACCTTTAAAATATAATTTATAAAGCAACAAATACTTTTGAACATGGGCATGCTTTTTAATTATTATTTTATTTTTGTTGCTTACCAATGTATACTTCCGAAAACATATATTGGATGCTGCCAATAGTTACGATGAAGCGTGCAACAAATATTGTAACTTTCTTGGTAAAATTCGACTGAAATTTTGCACAACGATGATGTTAATATTCGTGACTTAACAATGGTTGTTGTTGGCATTGTAAAATTAGAGGCAAATAACATTTTATATTTTATTCTTATGATAACAACTACAGGCAAAAAAATAAATCGCTATGTCCAACTCTCCAAAAATTATATATAATTACATGATATGATATATATATATTATAATTATATATATATATATATCACCTAAATATACACAAGTAAACAGATGTATATATAGATATACATATATATATATATATATATATATATATATATATATATATATAGACAATTAACACTTTCAAAAGTTAAAACTAAAAATAAAACTCAGAGTGTTTTAAATAAAAGAACTCGAACATGATGCCAGAAATAACGACTTCAGGCTAAAACCAACGACCATCTTATCATCAGATTTGTTATTTAGCCACTAATGCAAATTTTTTGTAAAGTGCTCTTTTGAAGAATTCATAAAAATTTGATGCACACATAACAAATTTGGTTACCGCTGCCAGAGCTGCCCACTTATTAAAATTATTGAGTGAGGGACAAGATTACTTTTACAGACTTTAACAAAATTTTGTTTGTGAAGTGCTTGTGTTTAGTTTGAAGTAAATTCGCATAGATTGTTTGGTTTTGTAAAAGTATGACAATGACTTAAAATTTTATTCATTATAGTATTAATGGCAAGTTTGTTTTTTTTTTTTTACAAATATTTCATGTAAAAAGATTTTTTAGTTTTTTTTTAATTCATAAATAAGTCCATTCCATTAGTCAAATCTTTATGAAAATAAAGAATCAATATGAAATTGAGTCGCTTTTGTACAGTTTTTAACCTCCCAGGTTCGCTCAGCTGCGGCAGAAGACTAAAGAATGGTTACGTTTAACAATTTTTCTAGATGTTCAACATATATAACTTTATTCTTTAAGTATGGAAGTAAGAATAGTTAAAACGACTGTTTATATCTGGAAATTTTCAATGGTTTTAAGGGTTAGCAATGCACCGAATGCACCAATATTTACAAACTGTCACATACAAATAAACTTTCGTACATTCATACATAAACTATAATTAATATTTATATAGGATATGTACATATATATATATATATATATATATATATATATATATATATATATATATATATATATATATATATATATGTA
The DNA here is from genome assembly GCF_000326865.2 of Helobdella robusta. Taxonomy (NCBI): domain Eukaryota; kingdom Metazoa; phylum Annelida; class Clitellata; order Rhynchobdellida; family Glossiphoniidae; genus Helobdella; species Helobdella robusta. The sequence continues at coordinate 4,306,122 of NW_008703664.1, read as the reverse complement.
CATGCATACACCTTCGTTATTTCGACATAAAAACTAATCATACATCAGGAAATTAATGGATATATTGAAAAAAAATCGGAAAATTATTAACTACTTCTATTGGGCATATATTGTGTGACTGTGAAATTTATCAGGACATCATTTAGCACGATTTTCTTGATAGGTACTGAAAAACTTATTCCTGATATCAAGATCAAGGGACGGATCTAAACAATGTTGACGGGGCGACGTAAATGTTAACAATGTTGAAATTTCTCGGAGGGGCCAAAAGCCACCAAAGTTGTCTCTGAGGCCAAAATTAGGTTGACGACATTTTTTGTTTAACACGCCAATTTTTGGTCAATTATGCCAATTTTTATAAATTTTAGACTTAAAATTTACATTTGTTTGTAAAAATTGTGTTCCAATGAAGATATGCTCTCAATGTTCCAATGGGCCATCCCCGGCCCCCTAGATCTGCCTTTTTTTTAGATCGGCAATAATAACAACGCCTTTTTGGAGTTTTTTAAGTTAATTTAATTAAACTAGTCTAATAACCTAACATCTACTATTTCTGAGGCGTTACTAAAGGATCTTTTGTACAAGCATGCACCATCAAATGCCATTGCATTTGCTGTTGTATGTACAATCGTATGGCGAGTAAACTGACATGAGTGGGAGGTTGGAGAGCAGATGTTTCCATGTGTGGATAGCTGTGCGTATGCGCGTACTTATATGCAGAGAAGACTCGCCAACAGTCACCTTCCATGAATACACATGTAAGTATATTGTACATGTACATACATATGAAGAAAGTAACCACGAATTCTGGAGTGTGTGTATAGAAAAAAGTAATGTATCTAAAACGAATGATATGTCATATTTATTATCAGATGTTTTTTACGAGCCGGTTATTTTGTGCCGATAATGTTGCGTTGAAACTTTTTTTTATTTCTACGATAAAAGTTAAAAATAATATTATGGTGAGCAATTTTCTAGACAATTAAAAGGATTTTATTTCAATATACTTATTTAAATTTTTGTTCTCTTTTATTAAATTAAATTTTTATTTGTTAGTTTCAATAATAATTGAGTAGGTAATATAGAGGGTGAGATGGGGACGGCCAGAAATGTTCTATTAGTTTAACAAATCTTGTCGCCAATGTTGTCATCATTTATAATTTTAATTATAGTGGTCAATAAAACTTTATAAGTATAAAACAAACTATAACAATTTTACCACATAATAAGAATCCGATTTTTGCAAAATTATTGACCTATGGTACATGTACATAACCGTACAAAAAACACTATACTGCCACCTAATCCTGAACATAGGAACTTTTTAAATAATTACCAAATTTTTTTGTACGTAGGATTGAATAAAAGACTCAATTTTTTGATTTATGATTGAAGAAAAATTTGAAAAAATTATTTTCACGAGAATATGTTTTTTATGTGAATTCATAATTTGTTGAAATTATTCTTAAACATTATCCGTTTTTTAAGGCATTTACGTGTGTGTAGTTTTATAATTTAAATCACTTTGTTTTTACTACTATTTTTGATAAGGCTTTTTTTGCAAATTTATCATAATAAAGCTAGAGATATTATTATTGTAAATTATTTTTAACTTAAATAAATTAATTTAATTCATTTGTGTTATATTTTCACAGGCTCCTTCATCGCAATGGAAAACAATTTACAGAGGTGTTTTCTCCAACAAATATAAGTGTGGATTAAAAACTCTACTTAAAAATGATAATAGATAAGATTTAGATAATTCATGATGACAACTGCAAAATAACTTGAATAATGAGTATACCAACAAAAATCACAATTGTCGTATTCTTCGGAGGCATCGTAGCCGGGATCGTCATCGTTATTTTTGTAATCATTTGTTGCAGGTTAAGACACAAAAGACTTATACTTAAAAAGTGGGCATATTTCTTTTTGTTTTCATTTATTTTATAATTAAAATGCTTTATTCATAAACGAGACAAAGTTAAAAAGTGGATAAAACAAAGTCCACATTATGGATCTGTTTTAGTGACAAATATAAATCTGCCGGTAGATGGATTGTTATCAATCTTATACATTCAAATTAAAATCATGCGCTCGCTTTCAAATGAATAGGCTTTAAATTTTCAACTACATGCATATTTAACGTTATAAAAAATGAGGTGGCTTTAATGTTTTACACAAAACGTACATCTTTATATAATAACCATAACAAAACATAAACCAATAAAAACAAGGCAAACCGCAAAATGAAAAATTGCATTTACATGATGATACGTTTGGTTGCAGCTCTTTCATTTGCATCAAAACTTTCAGCTTACAATAAATTTATCAACTTTTTTTATCAAATTTTATTTTTGTAATTTTGGTGGATGCGTGATGATGAAAACCGATCCATTTTTCTTACCACCTTGTCATACAGAATACCACTGTTTTTGAAGACTATCAGAATACCAGAATTTTTTAAGGATATCATATTATTTGAATACAACAAACTAGAACTCATGTGTTAAACTTTTTAAAAAATTTTCAAAGCAAATTGGTTGCGGAAACGATTTTTTTTCATTAAGTATATCAAACTCCGTTAAACGCAGAAAATGTAACAAACAATTGTATGAATCAATTGAAAATAAGAATTATGAATATAAAAAGTACTATTACATTATTAGGTAGAAGTAAAATAATATAAATTTTTATTATAAATAAATGTCAGTGACATTAAGTCGAAATAAAATAAAGTTTTAACAGAAAAGTATTCGAAAAAAAACAAAATTATAAGACAAAAAAATAAGTCATAAAATAAGTCTGTAACAAAGCCAAAGGTTATGAATGCAAATGAAGCCGGAGAAAATGTCACACTCATGTGTAATGTTTGCTAGCGTTAAAAAGTTGAATGACGTGAGAACTAAAATCTAGAAGCCAGTAAATATTAACACAAAATATTTCCAGCCACTACATTTAAAATTTTCACACAGACGAACAATTTTTGTAAAGTTTATTTATATATTGCAAATAAAATTTTTTATAAAATTGTTTTGTAAAATTTGTTGGTTAATAACAGTAAACTCAACCCCTGACAATCCGACCAAATGGCTGACAAATTAAACGGAAAGTTATGTAAGTCGTATCGTGCAAATTAAATAAATTACACCAACGTTTCCAATAAGATCTTTTAAATTATTTAATCAATCAAACTATAAACACAATGAAAATACTTATGAAATTCGACCGATTGAATTAAATTTTTGGCGCAAATTTCAGCGAAATGAATAACCATCAAGTTATTGATAGGAACTGGTAGGTAGATCATTTTTCGTACGCATAGTACAATCTTCTAATGTATTTTTATAAAAAAAAATTTAGGTTGATTTTTGAGTTTTATGAAAACTTTTGATTTTTGTGTGGGTATCTTTGTTTGCAGCAGATGGATTCATTAAATATTGTTTATATAAAGCAAAATAACTTTCTCTGCTATAACAATCATTTTCGCAGGCAAACTGGAAGAGAACTTCAACAAGAAAAAAATCCAAATGTTCGAATAATAATGATAGAAAACGTCGATGATAACGGCACAAAAAAAAGTCAACCGTTAGTTTTAATTCTAATTTATTTCACTCACACACAACCAGAGAACACAATCAAACCACATACATACCGCGCGCGCACAAACAATTTATTACGAACACACTTAATGAATAGATAGTAATAACTTAAAATTGTTCGTTTATATTTTAACCAATTTTTTATTGTCGTTGAATGAAAAGTCCTTATTGATATAGTATTTCAGATAATTACTTGAAAATGCGCTTTTTCGAAATGGCGTCACGGGCAATTGCCCAAGTTACCTACCTTCATGCTACTCCACTGATGTTGTTATCCCACCTCGCTGCTGGTCGCAAAAAATTCTGGCAAGCTGTAAGGTTTTCTAAGGTCATTAACTTTTGTCAATTTAGTTGTCAGCTTAGTTTTCAATTTGGTCGTGAACTTGGTTGTCGGCTTGGTTTTTAGGTTAGTTGTAAATTTGGTTGTCAACTGGAATGCATCATTGGTTGTCCGCTTATTTTGCCAGTTTGTTTGGTGATTGAACTTTAAATTTTCATAGTCTGAACAAAAAAAAAACAAAAAAGAAAATAAAAGTTTGACTTAAACCAATCGGAAACAGCTGCCCATTTTGCAAATTAAAATTCCTACTTAAAATCTAAAAAAAACGTTCAAACAAAAATTTGTATTTTTTATTGATATTTATTGTTGATTGAATCAAAATTTTTGTAAAAAATATAATTCCCGATTATAATATAAACACATTTGTAATATAATATCAGTGCATTTATAAAAAGTATTCATATTTTATTTTTATTTTAGGAAATTGATAGATGTGCTTGAAGGAAATATGTCGATGTCGTCTTCCATGAATTTTAGTGATGTGCCGATTATGGATTCTCTGAAAAAGATCATCGATAAGGATGAAAGTATATCGATAAGCGACGTTTCAGAATATACACCAATGATGGATATTCAGTACTCGTCAAGAAAAAACAGATTGAATCACTTCATCCGTGTTCAATTAGAACCGCTCAGCAATAAAACGTTTAATTTTTATTCACGGTATAAAAACTCAAAAGAAAACATATCAACTCAATTTCAAGAAATAAATATTGCACCAAAACCTCTACTTGTCAAATCAATTGAAGAATCTTTTTCTGAAAATAAAAATACAGTTGAAGACAAATATCCGTATGTTGTGAATTTATTTCAAACTACAACAAAATCCTCTTCAGCAATAAATAACCAAAATGTTGTAATACAAGTGCACGAAGAAGATGAATCAAAACCACTTAAAATTTCAAAAACTGAAAAAAGCAACAATAAAGAATTGAAAGCCTCTCCTGTGCAACTTAAAAAGTTACGCCATTCTTTTTCCTATCCTAGCTCGTCAATGAAATACCATAGCGCAATAATCAACAAACCTTTTAAAAGTTTACCAAATTGTAATTTAAGTTATATACGACCTTATTCTAATGCTAAAAGAGGTGGCTTGACTCCTGCTTTTCGAACACCGCAAGCCATTATATCAACAGATAACAGAGGAAATGATCAACAAGCCAGAAGAAACAGTTTCAGAAAAAAGTTGCATAACTTGAAAAAATATGCAGATGAGTCTATAGTGATTGAATGTTCTAACAATTTATCGCTCGTTCCACAGCAATTAAATCTGAACCAAAGGGATGATTTCAAAACAGTTTATTCGGTTGCTTCAGTTGTTCCAGAACAATCTTCGTCGATAAATGTTGACAACAATATTAAACTTAAAAATTTTTCAGTTAAATCAGCTGAAACACCAGAAATAATAAGAACAACAATATCAACAACATCAACTACTTCAACAACAGTCGGCAATATAACAAATTTAACGTCAACCGCATCCCAAGAATTATCTAAAGAATTATGGCAATTAAGGGCATTGTTAGCAAATAATGTTGATGATTTAGATTCAGAAGAATCTATTCCAGCAACACCTTTCAATTTAGAAAATGTAAACAACACATCCTCGTTAATAACAATGACAAACACAGAAGATTCTCCATTCCATTCATTTATTACATCTAGTTGTAATAGTTCATTACTAGAATCTTTTCATTCTATTGAAGATACATTAGACTTTGAAAATTTACAAAATTTATCGGCAAACATTGATAAAAATGAATTGGCTTTGAAATTATTATCTAAAGGGATAAATGATTCAAACACGTTGAAATTTTGCAAAGAGTTAATTGCAAAATTTGCTTCGTCTACGTTGAGTCAGCCAACTGAAACTTCAACAAAAGATAATTGTGAAGAAGTTTTAGATATAAGTCACAAAGATTCTAAAAAGGAAACAGTACAAAATCAAAAGATATCGCAGTCAGAACAAGAAGAATTGAATTTAGTCAGAAAACCGAGTGTAAGAAGACAAACATACAGAAATGCCATTGCTCGTCGTCAAGCAAAGGAAGAGCGGCTTCAACAAAAATCTGAAATAAAAATGGAACCAAAAAATGAAAAAAATGAATTAAATGCAAATACCACACAAAAATTAAATTTAACGACGGGGAGTGAAACAAGCCAGGACACAGAGAGCAGTATTTCTTTCGAACGATTTTTAGCTACTGGTGGAAGTTGTAGTACAACTGCTGCATCGTTGTCCTGTGATGACAGCAACGCTAGTACTGATAGTACCGGCGAGTCTCATCTGTACAAATTGGAAAAACTAAGAGGAGATAGCGGATATAAATCACTTGAGAATCAACAATCTCTGAACATGAGGTATGATTACAGATCAACGTTAAACTTTGTTCCACAAGAGAGTAACATTATTAGTGAAGATGAATTGATGATGTCTCCAATCGTCACTGGCGCGTCAAGTTCAATTCCAGTATTAACAAGAAGAGTTCATTCTGCCGATGAAAATTTAGTCAGGACAAATTCGATAATTCCCAATGTTGAGTTGATTGCTCCATCTGTTCCACAAAGTTCGGTAGCAGTCAATAAATCATCAACCAATTTGAGTTTGTTCACCAAAATGTCTCAACAAGTTTTATTATCTAGAAACAAAGCTGCTGAAAAAAAACGGATTCAATACAAATGTGATCGACAACTAATTAAAATTCAAGATAGTTTTATTGATGCTGGATTTAAAAACGTAAAAGTGACTACAACATCATCCCAATGTGTAGCTCCTAAACCACCTTTTTATAGCAGTGGATCTATAAATTTATCAAATTCGTCATTTGCATCTTCTTTTATTTCAAGATTTTTAAAGTCGCATTCCCGAAGATCGCTTGTAAGGATGCAAAGGGATTACAGCATTGACGAAAGGACTGATGCTCTTTTCAATGAATTTTTACGATTCGATCCAGCGTTAGAAATAAAGCATACCTTGTGCGTTACAAGAAGACCATCACCGAGAACACGCCACCATGCACATTATACAAATCGACACAAATCAACCGAACATAGATCTTCAACTTCTCCATCAAAACTTACTTCGTTTTTGGCCACCAACGACTCTCCTGCTGAAATGAAAATAAAGCGACACGATCGAAGGCAGTATAAATTTTCAACCACGGACAAGATTGCCGATATTAATTTATCATCAAAATATGTTGAAACGCAGAGTTATAAACGTTTTCAAAATTTTAATACTTTTGACAAAGATAATTCACAAAAATTAAATGAGTTAGAGCCAATTGTTAGTAACATTAAAACGGATCAAGACAACGATGTAAACAAAGAAGGTATGAAATCATTGATATCACCAAAAACTCTTCCTAAAGTTTCAACAAACACGACCAATCACCCAACAAATAATGCCACTGATGTCGTAAATCGAATGGATAGATCCACTGGTCAAATAGATGCCAAACGAAATATTCCAGTTATTCAACTAACAGAAGAAGAATAAATTACTCTCCAGAAGTCTTTTATATTCATACAGTGAAAAAACCAGGAGAATGCGTGGATGCATTCTTCATCAAACAATGGAAGAAAAAATAATAAAGGTTTTGTGTAAAAAAGGTTAACTTATAATTTTGAAAATTATACCCGAACCAAAACGGAAATTATCAAAAAAAAAAATGTCAAAATAACCACGCGTCGCAAAATTCTGTACATATATGTGTGTATATGATTAAATTCATAATATATATATTTAAATTCAATTTGATTTAAATATATACGGTATTGTATGAATTTACCAAATTGTTGGCACTAATCGATTTAAAGTTCGTCTTTTCATTTTTTTTTTATTTTTTGGAAATAGTTCAATTTATTGAAAATAGAATTTTTATCCAAGTTCATCATGAAAATGTAATAAAACTGTTGTTAGCCAAATTCATCATGCAGATAGGCCTTATTTTGATTTTTCATAAATCATCTTCAGGGCATGTATGATTTATATAGTTTCTTTAAACAAAGCAAAGTTAGTTCTTTAGCTTAGTGATGTCATTTTTCATTTTTTATTTTTTTTGTTCTTCATTGTTATTGAAGTTAGTATTTAGGCGTCAAGTTGGTAATGATGCAATTATTCTTTGTTGGATGTTTATTTGGGGTTTATTGATATTTATTATGACACAATTGATATCATTTATTTTAATACATTTTCATGATGACCTTGGATAAGAATTCTTTTTTCAATAAACTGAACAAATTCCTGAAAATTCTAGTAAAAAAAAATTGAAAAGACAAACTTTAAATTGATTAATGCCAGCAATTCGGTATAACTCATACAATACTATATACAATATGGTCTTCTTCCATATATATATATATATATATATATATATATATATATATATATATATATATATATATATATATATATATGATTAAGACTGTCAGAAATGTAATTATTGTTGAAAATCACACGAACTTAAGACAGAAAGAGCTCTAACGCAGAACATGCTGTGATTTATATATATATATATATATATATATATATATATATATATATATATTTATATATATATATATATATATATTTGTATACATTGTCAAATTATATTACAAACATATCAGTGTTCATTTATGACAAAACTTTCATTTTAATATTTAAGCAGATTCGCGCGTATAGTTAACCTAAAATTAGGCAATTATCTTTTATGCTAATATAATTTTTACAAACAGTTTTTCACGTGAATAAGGCACAATTTTTAATGAAATGTTACTATGCATTAAACTTCGAATGACATATGCAATGCAAATTTTTTTTCAAAGTTAAAACTTCATGGTGGGCCTTCGTGAAACATTCAAAGTGACACATACTTTCATTCAAATAAACTTAACTCGTATATCAAATATAATTTATACACCCATAATAGATAAGTTAAATAAAAAAAGTTATTTAGTATGCACAAGATCACAAAAAATGTAATTTCAATTTTTATTATAAAGATCTGATCGATTACACACGAGCTTACTTAGTTAAAATTAAAACAAATGTGCTGGCTGTTCAGTGTTCATCTTTCATATGTTTGTTTCTTCTGTTTTATACCAAATAATAAGTCTCTCTTGCTGTTTTTCTCGATCAGTGCCTCTTCTTTTTACATTCACTTCTCTTTATTTTGCAAATACTTTTTGTCTTTCATGGAGATTTCGTCACTTTCTGTTTTCTACCTTTATTTTTTCTCCTATAACTTTTCTTGTTTTATCAGTTATCTACATTTTTATATATTTGTTTTACAGCATATTACTATTATTTTTTAGTCGCACATCCGTTATAATTTGCGCTGGGATATCTCAAGCATCATGGCAAAGGCTAAAAACTAAAATTAAATGAGGCAAACTTTTTCCGGGTCAACGTTTTAGTTAGAAACGATATTTAAATTTTTATGTGTAATTCAATTACCTGTTAAATTGTTTAAGAAAACTACATTCTTCACACAAATTTCAGATAAAAGTTATAAATAATTGTAACCGTTCATAATTATTAACAGGTGTTTTCAAATGTGAACCCAGACAGTTTGTTGTTATTATCATTAAATGATCTAAAATATAAGCATTAATCACCGTACATTTAGCACTAATATATTCTTAGACTTATCTATATTCAAGCAAAATAGTTCATATATTTCAGCCAAGTTTGGCGAAAAATTACTATTTTTCTACAAATAATTCTGAAATTTTTGTTTCCCATCAATTGAATAAAATAAATGTTTTAAAACGCAAAAATTTAATTTTATGAACGGAAATCCGGAATACGTATATGCGTTACAAACTCATAACTAAAAGATCCATAAACTAATAACTAAAAAATGCAAAAGTTTGTTCGCTGTCCATACTTCTCAATGAAGATTGTGTGTTTGCGATATTTTGACGTCCTACTGTCACTGACGTTTCTTTACAACGGTCCAAGTGAAGTATAGTAAGTGTTCCTCGTGGCTTTGTTTCTTTTTTTATTGTAATTTTTGATTAACTAACAGATTTTTATGCTATTGTTTTACCACTATTAGCCATTAACTTAAAATGCCGTCTGACGCGAAAAAAAAGCGTGAACAAAAGAAAAAAGATGCCGCTAAAAAGCACGATGTGAAGCAAAATAATCAACATCAGAAAACCCATGATGTCAACGCGAATGGATTGACGTCGTTGAGTAAGCACGTTTTTTGTTTTTACTTAATTTTTTCGGTTTTGTAATTTTGTATTCAAATATTTAAAATAATAACAATATGCTATGATACTATGATGAGTGTGCATTAAGTCAGGTTACAGTAGTAATGTGACTAACAGCTTTAAAAATTATTTATTCAATAATTGAATCTATACAGTTTTTAAAAATACTCCAATCTTTTGCATCAATTGCTTCCTGAGATAAGTTATTCCAATTGTTCACTATACGATTTGTAAAAGACTTTTTTTGGCAGTTTTCTTTTTTAACTTTTTCCATTCGTAATCTTTTATCATGCCCTCTTGTTCTTGGGTCAAACACGAACATCGGTTCATCATGCCAGTTTATTACATCTGTGCCACTTACAAATTTGTTCATCTGAATTAGATCACCTCTGGTTCTTCTTTTTTCTAACGTTGTTAAACCAATCATATTTAATCTGTCATGGTATGGTGAGTTTTTTAGTTTACAAATTCTGGTTGCTCTTTTCTGAACTTGCTCTAACTTTTTTATGTCTCTTGTTAGATATGGATTCCAGACTGTAGCCACATACTCCTGGTGTGGTCTTACCAGCGATGTATAAAACAGTTTTAGTGATTTTTCGTCTAGAAGCTGAAAAGACTTTCTAATCATGCTTAATTTACTGTTTGCTTTCCCAACTGCATAATAGACATGTTCCTTCCATTTCAAATCATTTGAAACATAAATACCCAAGTCTTTTTCAAGTTCAGTTTCATTTAATTTTATTTTTTCTATCTATCATTATACATATATATAGTAATCAAATCTAGAGTTATTCTTGCCAATATGCATTATTTTTCATTTTTTTAATATTGAATTTCACCTACCACTTGTCTGACCAATTAAACATTTCATCCAAATCATTCTGTAAATTAGTATTAAATTAAAAAAATTAAATTAAAGTTAAATTAAAATTAAATTACTTTTTGTTTTAAAAAATGTCGAAACTAATAACACTGCAGCTGTTTATAAATGTTAAAAAGTTATCAAAATGGCAGCCGTTTTGAAAATGTTAAAAATTTATAATAGAAATGGCTGCCATTTTCGAATGTTAAAAAATTATAGAAATGGCAGCCATCAGCTCCTCTTCTGGGGTTCCAGTAAACCTGGCATTATGAAACATAAAATATAATCTCAAATGCAATGGAATTCATATTAAAATATATAATAAATAACCTCGATTTTGCTTCAAATTATATACATCTTTTCTTGCTACAGGAAAATATGATTGATGTAGGAAATTTGTTACAAGTGTTGGGTTTGCACCAGCATCCAACATATTTTTAGCCTGCTCCAAAGCAGCTTCTGTAGGGCATCGGTTCTCTGCATATAGTGCCAATACAGATGTACCAACATCATGGTTGTGCTCCAAAGACATCTTCTTAATAATAAACTTCTAAAATGTTTAAGCAGCCACTACAAAATTTGCTATAAAAATTTACCATTTCATTATTAAATATTTCACTCTTTTAAATATTATTATCACTATTAGTAAACAAAATTTAATTATCATTAATCATTATTAAAAATTTCAATTTAATTTTTAAAATATTATCACAATCAATAAACAACAATAAACAAAATTTAATTATTGTAAGGATTACTATTATTACCTTCCGATTTTTGTAGTATGCCACATAAACTGCTGCAGTGCAACCACACAACAAGGATGCCTGATTAGGTTCTGTCCCAGTTTTTTCAAATTTGCAGACAGCTTAACTTTCCATAGTGCTTACAGACCCACCTAATGCAGTAACCATTGTCGAATATACAAAAATTAACATTACATAAAAATTTAAAATATTTGAAATTAAGGCTTGAAAATATTTTAAAAATATAAAACAACCTCTGACTGTATTGCATATCTCAATCAAGATTAACAATTTTGGCGCTTTCCAGAAGACATTTCTTGTTAACTTTTTAGTGTCACACTTCATTGGATAGTAATTTTTTTAAACTTTCTATCACTTCAACGGCTTTTTCAACATTCACAAATCCATCTCCCAACTTTAACGACTCAGAACTCATTTTCGCAAATTAGAATGATAAAGTAACAAATTTAATTTTATTTGATTAAATTAAATCAAACAAAACAATCAAAATCAATCGAATCCTCAAAAGCCTCGCCGCTCACAACTGAAGGAAGAAGAAAAATGAACTCTTGCCGAGAATAATAAATATTAGTATTATGATGCGCAAATAAAAATTTATTTAAAAAAAATTTATTTAAAAAAAATTGATTTTCAATTGTATGCAACGGAAATTTTTACAAATACTTGTTAAAATAATATTCGACACGAAAAAAAATGTTTTGAACATATTTTTTCGTTCGCACGCCTTATAGCAGTCTAACAAGTTCATGGTCTGCATGCGAATTCGCATGCCTGATAGATTTATTGTTCAGACAAATTGTATTTATTTAACATTGAAAGCAATTACGATAACAAAATACAAATATATACACAAATCATTGACCAAAATATACAAAGTCATACATAAAATGATGTTTTATTATATTGTTCAGCTATTATTTCCTGCATGCTTTGCAAAACCATTCTTTTTTACTTGGAGGCCTTTTGATGCCTGCGCAAAATAAGTGGAACCACTTGAGACAGGAATCATGGGAAACATTTCAAGCATCCTTAAGATCATTGATACAGGTTCCACACATCCATTCTTCATTGCAACATTTATTAATCATTTCTTTCAAAGCATTTAGACCTAAAAAAATCTTGTAATAAATATAGACAAAGCCTTAGGAAAAAGAAGCTCTGAAAATGGCAATGATGATGATTCTGTTGCCAGAGATGGACAAATTACACACTATATTGTAATATCGATACAAATTACAAAATACTCTAAATTTTGTATTTTCGATACCAATTACAAATTACATTTAATAAAAGAGCCAAATTACTAATTACAAATTACTAATTTTAAATTACATGAAATTAAATTACATAAAACCAGTTTTGAAAAAAACTCCATTTTTTCTCTTTATTAAAATATTAGAAAGCCAAAAAAATGTTTATCCAATTCATTGAAAATTGTTATTATCAAAAAGAATTTAATTCTACTAGTTATTTTTAAGCAACAATAGTTTTTCAGTTTATCACTTAATTTGCGTCTGTGATGTCTTGCTATTATTCCACCAAAACTGAAAAGACGCTCAACATGTGACGAAGATACATAGCATGGTGTGCTGGGTGTTGTCAATCCACCCCTGTTTATAAAATCCAGGAATGATGAAGGAGCCTCTGTTAATGGTGAAAGGATCACATCATTTTCTATGAGCATTTCTTTGCAATTGCTGCATTTATTTTTATGTTACTACAAGATCTAGCAATTGCTCCACTCACATAAAAAATAATTGTCTTGTCATCATTTGAAGGAGATGCATCCATCTGAAGCATTGTCCTCTGGTCCACTTCTTCATATGATTTTATGGGATTTTCAGGTGGCAAAATATAAATATCAGCACTTTGAAAATCATTATCTTCTTCCATCATGCTAACTACTTTGGCCACAGAATACCTTCATTCAAAATCAGAAAAATATGTAATATCTAACAATGAAAAATAGAAACAGTGCATATACACTATTTGGCTATCATTGCACATTGTAACTGCCCAAAGTGGGGTGAAGATTTATATTTAGGCACGAAATACGTGAGCATAAAATGTATATCACGTATATAATCAAAAGTAAAATATAGTTGTTTAAAATTTGTGATAAATAGGATTAGGTGAAATTTCAAATACATTCATTACACTGCACAAACCATGTGGGCTTCAGTGCATGACGTCCTTTTAAAAGGACATGGTAAAAATGCTATCAGCAGAATTCAATATGAATTTTTGATTCAATTAAAAAATATCAATTACAAATTAATTAAATTAGTGAAATAACTGCAGTAAAAATATTTTCAAAAAGTTTATAAATTTTGAGAAATCTACTTTTTAGTTTGAGACTTTTCAAAAAACAAAAATTTCACAGTTGCGTGAAAAGAAGTAAAAAATTACCAAATAAAATTGTTGATAATGCGCTCTAATGTGGTCTATTCCATTAACAATTTAACTGAGATCTGTTCAGGTTTAATATTTTACAAATAAATTTAGAAGTGTCTGAGTATTTATATTTAATATAAGGTGTCCGTAAAAAGAATGCTATGCATTAAAGGGTTAAGTAAATATTAGTATACTTTCAAACATAGTACATTGGAGAATAACATATCTTAGGCAATTATTAAATTATGGATGTTGATAAAAAAACATTTAATAAAACNTGTTGAAAAAA
>NW_008703664.1:4289340-4290787 GCF_000326865.2 Helobdella robusta | reverse complement strand
TCCAACTATTTTGCAACTATTNTTATATTTACTTTNTTACAGACATAATCTAAAGTGGCATTAATACTAACATAACAAACTATTCAAAACATGTCTTTTCAAAGTGAAGTATTAAGCTGTATTTCAAAAATGCGCTAAAAATAAAATCATTAACTAACATAACTTGTCATCATAAAATTTAGGCCAAATAAATTATTTAGTGTTTAAAACCAACTTAATTGAATATAGACAATTACATAAATGTATTTATTAAAATATTTTTAACAAAACAGCAACAAATTTTAAAGATTAAACAACTAACCAACCATCAGCGTCAACCTTCAACACAGAGAGGAAACAAGACATCAAACAGTCCGAAACATTGGTAAAAACCAAAAACATTGAATGTACTTTGCTTTAAAAATATGGAAAGCTTAACTTTTTACAAATTAAAATTAATATTCAAAAACCATAAGTCAAGACATGGATAAAAGATATTTATCTAAAATATTTTAGTTAAACTATTTAGTTAGCAACTAAAATATTTTTTTTAGTTAAACTAGGAAGGAAACTAAAAAAAAGTAGTTAAACTATTAGTTTGCAGCTATTTAATTAAACTATGCCCATCACTGGTAATAGCAGGTATTTGTAGGCAGCTATACTGACTAACCCAATGCAGCTATACCACAAAGATACTGTACTATAGACTATAGAGCATAATCTATACAAGCTTTTAACTGCACTGTGACTGACCTGTTCTAAAGGACAGGCACAGAAATTGCTAGGTAAAGCAAAATAATAATAAAAAAACCTTTTTGGTCACTGATATTTTGGTCACTGATATTGTGCCCCCCAGCCCTGCGCCCGGGGACAACTGTCTCCCTCTGCCCTCCCCCTCGTTACGCCACTGCTATAATATACAATTAGACTCAATTAACTTTTTGATTATGTTATTAATTATTTTGCGCAAATAGTTAGCAATTATAAATCTGTCTAATTTCTGTGATTTTTTAGAATGAAACAGTAGTTATATCAAGGTTTGATTTAAAGTAATAATTTTTCAGGTAACAATTCTAATGAAGATGAAAGCGCTATTGAGGATTTGTATGCTGCATCACGTTACAGAGCAGTAACCGGTGTACTGGGCTCTCATGCAGAAAGTCGAGATCTACAAATTATCAATTTATCAATTACATTTCATGGAGCAGAATTGCTTACAGATACTAAATTGGAATTGAACAATGGCAGGAGATATGGCTTGATTGGACTAAATGGATGTGGTCTGTTAACTTCACATAATGCCATATCTGTTTATGTGTGTTATATATATATATATATTGCATAGCTGCAGTGAAACTAAATTGCATTGTTGGACTAACTTTATTTTATAGCTACAATTCGTAGAATTAATCAAAAGACTTACAGCTTGTGCTTACATGTCAATTATTATTATTATCATAATAAGTGT
>NW_008703664.1:4245927-4274914 GCF_000326865.2 Helobdella robusta | reverse complement strand
GAATGACTCTTTTATTAAACCTCCCTCTTATCAAAATTTATGTCAACATACCTGATAACTTCAGACATTTGCTCCCTGTGTGCCAAGTCAGGAGTTGAATCAAACAAAATCCCGTAGTATTTATTTTTTCTGATGTTAATCAGCAATTGATTTCTCACATTCGAAGCAAGAATGCTGATGAACTCATTCTGAATTTCTGGAGATAAATATGTAACAGATCCTGGATTCTTTCTAGCATGGTCAAAGTGTGACTGCAAAATTGGGTCATACTGAGCTAGAAGTTGAAGAACAGACAAAAAGTTTCCTACATTTTTGTCTCCTGTGGCATTAAGTTTCTCAATATGTCCACGCAATGCCAAGTTTTGAGTGGCCAAGAATTTTATACAATTTAGTATTCGCTTCAAAACATCTCGCCATCGTGCCACCTCTGACTGAATTTCAGCTTCAAGAGATGCATCGATTGTTTTCCCTTGAATCAATCTGCGCTCTGCTTCTTTCTATGCATTAAATGATTTCCGGTGGAAAGGATTGTTCTCGTGAGCTGCTAGTTTCTCTGGCTTCCTCCACTTGCTGAATCCATTAGATAATTCAAAAGATGATTTATTATTTGCACTCGATGAGGGAAATAACAAGCAGCAAAAACAATACACTGCTTCATTCAATGGTGAATAAACTAGCCAGACCCGATTCATCTCATCTCCCTTTCCATTGGCAAGTCTCCGCTTGAACCATGGCTTCGTCATAGAACGGCCGTCTTTCTTAGCAAATGGACCATTATTATTTTGAAATACATTAGAGCCTCGAGATACCATTTCTGTGTAGAGCTGTTGAGAAATTATAGGCAATTGTGACGTTTGGTCGAAATCCAAATAGCCAACAAATAGCAAACATAAGCACAGCTGGAATTGGATTTGGTCTATGAGAAATGATATCATTTTCTTCTTCTACTTCAGAGTTAGATGAAGTTGATAAACTGCTACTGTTCTCTATGTTTTGCTGATTCATCAACATCAGTATCCTGAGGCTGTTGGCTTTCTTCTGGTGTTGACTTTGCCTTCTTCAAAAAACAATCCAGGAGTTTGCTGGACTTACTAGCTTCTCTTGTTTCATTTGCCTTTCTTTTTCTTCGCTGAGCTCCACTAGGCCTTTTTCCAAACATATCTGGGATTAAGAAAAACTTTTATATAGGATACACAATATTAATAAATAGTTATTTATATAATTAACAATAAAATTTTCTAGTAAATTTTAATACAAGTTTCTTAATTTTATCCCTGAGCAGTTTACTGTGAATGCCCAGTGGCGTTTATATGGAGGGGATGGGCAGTGATGGGCAACTAACTAAATATTTTTAATTAAACTATAACTATTTTTCAACTAAAAATAAGTAGTTAAACTAATAGTTATAAACTTTTTTCAAAAAGTAGTTAACTAAACTAAAAAAAAGTAGTTATACTTTTTCCAACTATTTTGCAACTATTTTTATATTTACTTTTTTACAGACATAATCTAAAGTGGCATTAATACTAACATAACAAACTATTCAAAACATGTCTTTTCAAAGTGAAGTATTAAGCTGTATTTCAAAAATGCGCTAAAAATAAAATCATTAACTAACATAACTTGTCATCATAAAATTTAGGCCAAATAAATTATTTAGTGTTTAAAACCAACTTAATTGAATATAGACAATTACATAAATGTATTTATTAAAATATTTTTAACAAAACAGCAACAAATTTTAAAGATTAAACAACTAACCAACCATCAGCGTCAACCTTCAACACAGAGAGGAAACAAGACATCAAACAGTCCGAAACATTGGTAAAAACCAAAAACATTGAATGTACTTTGCTTTAAAAATATGGAAAGCTTAACTTTTTACAAATTAAAATTAATATTCAAAAACCATAAGTCAAGACATGGATAAAAGATATTTATCTAAAATATTTTAGTTAAACTATTTAGTTAGCAACTAAAATATTTTTTTTAGTTAAACTAGGAAGGAAACTAAAAAAAAGTAGTTAAACTATTAGTTTGCAGCTATTTAATTAAACTATGCCCATCACTGGTAATAGCAGGTATTTGTAGGCAGCTATACTGACTAACCCAATGCAGCTATACCACAAAGATACTGTACTATAGACTATAGAGCATAATCTATACAAGCTTTTAACTGCACTGTGACTGACCTGTTCTAAAGGACAGGCACAGAAATTGCTAGGTAAAGCAAAATAATAATAAAAAAACCTTTTTGGTCACTGATATTTTGGTCACTGATATTGTGCCCCCCAGCCCTGCGCCCGGGGACAACTGTCTCCCTCTGCCCTCCCCCTCGTTACGCCACTGCTATAATATACAATTAGACTCAATTAACTTTTTGATTATGTTATTAATTATTTTGCGCAAATAGTTAGCAATTATAAATCTGTCTAATTTCTGTGATTTTTTAGAATGAAACAGTAGTTATATCAAGGTTTGATTTAAAGTAATAATTTTTCAGGTAACAATTCTAATGAAGATGAAAGCGCTATTGAGGATTTGTATGCTGCATCACGTTACAGAGCAGTAACCGGTGTACTGGGCTCTCATGCAGAAAGTCGAGATCTACAAATTATCAATTTATCAATTACATTTCATGGAGCAGAATTGCTTACAGATACTAAATTGGAATTGAACAATGGCAGGAGATATGGCTTGATTGGACTAAATGGATGTGGTCTGTTAACTTCACATAATGCCATATCTGTTTATGTGTGTTATATATATATATATATTGCATAGCTGCAGTGAAACTAAATTGCATTGTTGGACTAACTTTATTTTATAGCTACAATTCGTAGAATTAATCAAAAGACTTACAGCTTGTGCTTACATGTCAATTATTATTATTATCATAATAAGTGTTACTGGTGAAAAAGGATGCTTGGAAAAGTTAATTAACACGAGCTTCTAAAGATCTCACTTCATCGATGAATTGGCTTTCGAGTCTGGTAATCTATTAATAGCATGCATTTTTTGCTTGACTCTTACAATCAGGCAAGTCGTCGTTGATGTCTGCCATAGGAAACAGGGAACTACCAATCCCTGACCACATTGACATATTCCACCTTCAAAGGGAAATGGCTCCAAGCGACAAGACTGCTCTCCAGTGCGTTATGGAAGTTGAAGAGGAAAGAGTTAGATTGGAGCATGAAGCTGAACATTTCTTAATTCTGAAGGTTTTTCTATTATTTCTTACTGAATATTCATTAATTTTTTTTTATGTTGAATAAATCAATTTCATTATCATTGTTAGTCAAACTTAATATAAGGATCATGTTGTTAATATGATAACAACATAATTTTAATTTTTCCATTCTGTGAGTTGATGGACTTTATTTATAAAGTTTGAGGATTCTATGAGCTGATTGAACTCTAAATTTATAAAACAATTTGTTTATTTTTTGGCTTTTTATGTGGAATCAAATTAATTAAAATAAGGCTTTCTTCATTCATTTTTACATCCTGTTGTATAAATAGTCTTGTGAAATAATTAAAATATAATGAAATCTTAGCTTGGCTCTTAAAAACAGGAATATTTTGCCAAAATGTTTTCCAGCCTGATTTGCATCAGTCTAATTATCAACCTACCTAAATTACAATAAAGCAAACCAGAAATGTTTCTGCATAATGGGATGAAGCTACGACAAAGCAATTTGATTTATAATGTTACTTGAAAATTTTTGTAATTTCAGAAACGCACGATAGATTGATGGATGTTTATGACAGACTAGAAGACTTGGACGTATCCACAGCTGAGACCAGAGCGGCCGAAATACTTAATGGTTTAGGATTTTCTAATGCCATGATGCTTCAAAAGGTAGAATAAAAACTTTTTTTTAATGGTTTTCCATCTTTTGTATCAACTCTTTATGTCTTTAGGCACGTTTGTTTCATTTTCAAACTATTTCAAATTATTTTGCTATATTTTTATACGGTTTAGCCTAAAATGTTGTTTTGTTCTCACTTGCTTCATGTGACAGGTGAAGAACTTCTCAGGTGGATGGCGCATGAGGATTGCCCTGGCGAGGGCTCTTTATATCAAACCTGCATTAATGCTTTTGGACGAGCCAACGAACCATCTGGATCTGGAAGCTTGTGTTTGGCTTGAACAGTACTTGACCTCGTAAGTTCATTTTGCTGCTCTCAAGTCATCCACTCTATTTTTTCCTATTTTCATAATTATATTATGATTTAATTTCTTTGCTAATTGATTATCAATATAATTAATAGTTGCAAATTAGTAAATTATTACAGGTTAAATTATTATATTACATTCTACAGAACAACTTTTTGTCCTTTTTTGCATTCTTCTCTTCAGACATTTCTCTGACATTGGATGTTTCTTTTTCTGGTCTGCTGCATATATATTCATCTCATAATTTGTTACACACATTTCAGTATACTGTTGTAACCTCCTCGACCTCGTAACTACCAACACCGCTGTTATAACTTAAATAAATCTCTATATCCCCAATACCGTGTTGTAGCTTCCAACGATAGCCAAAACTTCTTTTTTCCGTAGGTTCAAGATTTCCGATACTTGAACACAACTACTTCAAACGCAAACTAAGTTGAACGTTTATTTGAAGACCTGCAGTAATAGAAACAATGAATTAATCCAAATAACCACATAAATCACATTTATGACTTCGCATCGAATCTCACTTCTACCTCAACTGTTACCACTCTCTGCTTCTTCGTTGTTCTCTTCTGGGACCTCTTCTCTTTATATATTGCTACCGATGTGCTTGTCAATGTGCCAAATAAAAGTGTCAGGCCCTGAAATGAATTTACAACCCTTTAGTTATTTACATCCCTCGAATTAATTTACAGGATGTTCATTCCTCAGTGCATGCCTGACAATTTTTAACTATTAGTCTTTATCTCGACCTCACGTCTGTAACATTACATTTCAATGCATTCATCCTTCAGCTGCTGCCTCACACACACCCTTGCAGCCTTCTGAGTTCTGCTATCTGCATGTGGGTGTTTTAGGATTGTCTTGAGACAATAATATTATTACTATTATTATTAGTTTTTACTAAAACATTTGCTTGCAAGAAATACATGTTAACATAAACAAAAATACAAGCAACAGTTTATTTGATGGTGGTCGAAATTGAACGATGTTGTAGGTACAAGAGGATTCTGGTCATAATCTCACACTCGCAGGACTTCTTGAATGGCGTTTGCACAAATATTATAAACATGCACCTGAAGAAGCTGCAATATTACGGGGTTGGTTCTTTTGATCATGCAGCAAAAGTTAATCTTTTCAAATTAATAGTCCATTTTTAGTAGAACTTTGTATGTTTCTTTTGCATTATGGAGAACTATTATTAGCATGAATTTGTTTAGTGTTGCATCATTGGCATTAATTTTTGAAAATTTTGAAAATTTTTACATTTATTATTTTTTTTATTTTTACACATTAAAATGGATTGCAAACATTTGCTATGCAGTTGAACATAACGCATTCTAGGGTAGTAGGTAAAATTTATGATCTACTGAACGAAAAATGATGTAAGAACCAAGTTATTTATTAGCAAACATGTTTGAAATGGTAATCAAATTTTATTTAATTGTACAAGTTGAATGAGTTTTTTATAAACAAGGTTGAGTTGATTTGTCCATTTTTTATTCATGTTCTGATTCTTTTCGCTTATTTTTAAGTTTTTATATTATCCTAAGGGTAACTATGATACATATATTCAAACGAGATTTGAGTTGGAGGAAAATCAAATGAAGAAGTTTAAATGGGAGCAAGATCAAATTGCACACATGAAGGTAATTATTTTATTTCAAAATACCATGGCTTATGGCTATATGTAAATGTAATCAATTATTTGAATTTTTTATTGAAAAATAAATGAGGCTCTTGGATGTTAGCCATGCCTTAAATCTCCTTGTCTCTATTTTAATGCCATAAATATTATGAAGTTACTGAGTTTCATTATTTATTAGTGAAGATGGACTTGAGATGCTCAGGAATGAATGTTTTTTTTAATATGTTAAATGTGTGCTGTGATTGCATAGTGGTGCTTGTGTTAACATAAGTTGTGTAATGTTGTTTTGAATGGTTGTTCACATGGCACAGATCTATATACATTGGCTCATTCGTTTGTTCACATTGTACTAAATTACAGTGGTTTCGATTTTATTTGTCCACATGACACAGAACTACATTGCACGATTTGGTCATGGCAGTGCCAAATTGGCCAGACAGGCTAAAAGTAAAGAAAAAACGTTGCAGAGAATGGTGGAAGGAGGACTTACTGATAAAGTTTCATATGATAAGGTTGAATTATATCTTCATTCAATCAATCAATCGATCAATCAATATGCAAAATGGCATTAAAGAATAGCTTAAAATGATATATATATATATATATATATATATATATATATATATATATATATATAAAATTGTGAAGCTTCTTCTAACATATTATCTAAAAAACATAGATTTTCGTGTTCGTCGTAATATTCTTTTCTCAATTCATCATCGAGTTTGATGCAAATTTTGCGATAACCGTTGATAGGTTTGATAGAATTAATTGTATTTATTATTGCTCACTTCGTAGATAGAGCTTCGTGCAAACTTAAATCTTTCATCTCTTCAAGTAGGACATACCATGTTTCTTTATTTTCCGATATGCCCGCTAATTCAAATTCGTCATTATTTCTTTTAATAATATGAAAATACAACTTACTGGTTATTGAAGCCATCTTCTTTTTGGAATTTAATTTATAAGTTTGCTTTCGAATAACCTGATTTGTTAATCTAAAATAGAAAATCCAAATGAGTGAATAAAGAACATAAATAAAATCAATTGAAACAATATCAAATATTACAGAAATTATAAATGAATAACCAACCTAAAATAGAAAAATTAAATTCCAGGATCGTTTACAAGGCCAACAATAATAAAATATTACCACGTGCAATAATAAAATATGACCACGTGCTATTTGCATTTATATATAAGATGATACCAAAGTAATGAAACCTAATTTACAAGCACAGAATAGAAATACATAGATAATTATATGAAATATAATTTACATATATATATATATATATAAAATTGTGAAGCTTGATGAGTCTTTGGGATTCAAAAGTAGTTAGGGAAGGAATAACTTTTCAATCAGTCAATCAATCTTCGTTTAGCGTCCAGAGACCCAGTTCCCCCGAGGTAGGACGTGATAACTTTTAGGGGAAGGGATAACCTTTAATAAAATAAAATAAATTGCTTGTTGCTGGTCACAAAAGTACATTTTGAAGTTTGTTTAAAATGGCGACATTAGTATGAACAGACCTGGCTTAGGAATTAAATGTGATCAGAGCTGTAAAAATGGAGAGATGCCATAGAAAGGTAAAACTTGGTTAGCAGGTAGCACTACCCTATTATAAGAAAGAACATTAATGATAATCCCTGAATCATTTAATGTGCATGAAATATATTTTGAATTATGCACTTGTTTTAAAACATATTCAGACACTGAGTTTTTATTTCATGGATTGTGGACAAATACCTCCGCCAGTCATCCAAGTGCAACATGTCAGCTTCAGATATAAAGACGATGGGGTTAGTAGTTTTTTTGTTTTGTGTCCTTCTTTCAATTTGGTCATTGTTGGATTAAATTGCAGAGTTGTCCACCATTCACCTTTTTAATTTTATATATTATACATTGTTCGTATGTCGCTATATTAAATTTCTTTCTTTACTATGTTCCAATTTCTTAAAATTTGAACTAAAATTTTTTTTGAATTTTATTGACTCGTCGTATATTTATTGTTGCATGCTATATTTGCAATTTCCTTTTGATTCCTCACAAAACATGATGACCAAAAGGCCGAGGTGTAGATGGAGCAGTCAGTCAGAATGAGCTTTCGATATTTAATGTATCAAGTTCTTCTGATTTACAATTGCTTCCATCCATGCCCTCAACAACCAAGCGATCACTTCTGATTTTGTGCATGTGCTATTTTATATTTTTTAATAAATGTGTTAAATTTTAATTCATTTGTTTCTTATGTGCTCACTTATTTCACTAATATTTTCATTTTTTAAGCATTTTTTCTTTTAAATTATAAAAACTCTCAAACTGTTATTACAAAGTTTTGTTCTGGTAAGAACAATCCAGATAAGAGTGAGTTTAATAGATAATTTTCTCACAAACTTTTTGATCTTTTTACTCTTTCTCACATTAACGCTCTGACTGAAAACGAGATGGAAAGAAATTGTACTGATTTATTTATTACTTACACTTTGATTGTCATTGTATTTCGGTTTCATCATAGGTAGCCAAACGGCAACCCCCGGTCTCGGGGAAAATATCGTCTAAACGTGTGTTGTTGTTGTTGTCATTGTGAACAGAGGTGTGGTTACTACTAACAAAGATGTTTCACTTATCTGATCTAATTCAATTTTTTTATTTACACAAAATTAATTGAATATTATTTATTTCCAAGTTTTAACAAATTCTCTTTCTATTTTCAGCCTTTGATATACAAGAACCTTGATTTCGGTCTAGATTTAGACACAAGGATTGCCTTGGTAGGACCTAATGGTGCAGGCAAATCGACACTCTTGAAACTTATTGCAGGAGAGGTGCGTACGTTTTATGATATGCATGCGAATGTTTCTTGATGCATGGTCGGGAAAAGAGTGGTGGCATCATTAGCAATTTTGTTATTCTTAAAAATATAACATCTTAATACCCCACCCAAATTTAGGGAACTGTGTGGAAAGAAATGGTCAGTGAAGGTATTGTGTGGAAAGAAATGGTCAGTGAAGATGAAAGGGAGGGTATATAAAGCATGTGTGAGAGCAGCGATGGTATATGGTGGTGAAACTTGGGTGTTGAGGAGAGAGGAAGAAAGTGTACTGAAGAGGGCTGAAAGAGCTATGATGAAGATGATGTGTGGGGTTAAAGTGAAGGATAGGAGGAGTAGTACAGAGCTGATGTCGATGATGGGACTGAATGAGGACATTGATAAGGAGATCGAGATTGCGGTGGTATGGACATGTGTTGAGAGGGGATGAAAGGGTCGGGATTAGGCGAGCGTTGGAGTTCGAGGTTGAAGGAGTGGTAGGAAGGGGTCGTCCGCGATTGGGATGGAGAGAGCAGGTGGAGAAGGACAGGGTGAAATCGGGGTTGCGTGATACTGAGGCGAGTGACAGATGTGGATGGCGTCGAGGGGTATTTCGGTTTCATCATAGGTAGCCAAACGGCAACCCCCGATCTCGGGGAAAATGTCGTTTAAACGTGTGTTGTTGTTTGTTGTTAAAAATATAACATCTGGCATGGGTCCTCTTTCTATTTATTTGAAAGAACTTACTTGAAAAGATTGTTTTTTATATATGCGTTGTTCTTTTACGCTAACTCATTGAAAATAAATCACAGATTGAATGAATTGAATAAAATTTCTTATCCAGCACCACCCATGTTCTGGTCTGATACGTAGACATTCTCATTTGAAGATTGGCAGATATCATCAGGTATGTTCTTTTCGCATTTATATTGTAATTGTATTGTTCTCTTGTTATATTATTATTATCATTTTTTGTCATTGATATTATGTGATTATATTTTTACTATATCGTTATTAGGTTGTTGTATTGTTTTTGTTGTTGTTGTTAAAATGTTGCACACTCTTACATTATTCACGTGTTTGTTATTAGTCATGAAATTTGAATTTAATCTAATCTGCACAAACACAAAACTTATTATGGAAAAATGCTCCTGTGTTGGTTTGTGATTGATTACAAATAACTAAGATTTAGTTAAGATTTAGCTTACTACGTTTGTATAAGCCTTTACAACTGCCTTCTGAAAACTATTTATAGTGGCTACCGTACAATAATTTTCTGCTTCACAAACATGCATCCATTATTTAATTAATGTTCAATTTTTCTTTTTACTTGCTTTCACCAACGTTAAAATTAAAAAAAAATATTTGCATAGTTTACGATAAATGTAATGAATAATGAATTATTCCATATGATATTTTGTTTAAAAATTTAAATTTTATGTAATTTTATATTGAAGTGTTTTTGTTACTCACATTGACTTAAATTTCTTTTTTGTTGTTTTTTTTTCCAAAACACTTTAACAGCTATCTTATGCATTTGTTTGATTTTTTCGCTATTAAAATATATATGGTTTTAAATGTGTGTTTTAAAATGAAAAATTATAAACTGATGCCAAATATTTTTTTAAATGTAAACTTTTCAAATTGTTTACAACCCAGCACTTGCACGAGATCCTCGACCTGAACATGTCAGCGTTGGATTGGATGATGAAATGCTACCCAGATATGAAGGAGAGAGAAGAGATGAGAAGGATCATAGGTAGATACGGTCTCTCAGGCCAACAGCAAGTATGCAAAACATTTTATGATGCCTATATATTGTTGAGATTCAATTGAATGTAATCATTAATCTCTTTCAAATCTTAACATAATTTTTTATGAGAATTTTTCATCTAGCGTTTGCATAATAGTTTTATACATTGCTTGCTTCAACATTTTCCACTCTGTACAAGCGTGTGAATGTGATTTGTTATTAATTTGTAATTGTTGTTTATTCATGAGCAACAGAGTATGATTATGTATTTTATATTAATCTTTATTGAATCTGGAAAAATATCCAAGAGTCGTATTGATATTGTTTAAAATGTCATCTAATTAGGTAGAATTTTTTAAGATTTTGAGCTCTGATGAGAGTTTACCTTTCCAGCACGTGGAAAATATTGGCTCTGGCAGGCTTCTTTGCATTTTCTCCAGCCTCCCAAGAACCTCACGTCATGGATAATTTGCTTCTTCTATTCATCTTCTTTTCTTCCGCTTTTGGCATGACCATATCTAGCTGAATTTATTCTTATTATGACAATAATGAAAAGCTCAGAAAACATAGGAATTGTTAACGCAAAGGAATTAAATAGAATTTTAATTATAAAATAATATAATTAAGTCAGAAATCCAATCTGCATTATTTGTAGTTGTAAATGTTTCAGATTTTTTAATTTTTAACTTAATTTATTCCTAAGACGTCTCCCCTGAAAAATCTGTCTGATGGTCAGAGGTGCAGGGTGATATTTGCTTGGCTGGCGTGGCAGAGACCTCATTTGCTGCTCTTGGATGAACCGACCAACCACTTGGACATGGAGACGATTGATGCTCTTGCTGAAGCTATCAATGATTTCGAAGGCGGCATGATGCTCGTCAGTCACGACTTCAGGCTCATTTCACAGGTTTTTGTAATTGCTTTGAATTTAAAATTTTTGGAAAACATTCCCAAAGATTCTATCTACACTGCATTTATTTGTGGGATATAACCGCTAACATTGAAAAGTCATTTGAATTTAGTTAATAAAAATAATGGTATACGTTTTAAAATCATATTTATTTTCTAAAGTATCATAATTGTTTATGAATATTCATCTCAAGATTTTAGCTGACGGTATATTTTTCCATATGGGATGCTATAGCGTAATTGGATAATGTGCTTTTTTTTGTTTTTCTGAATATATACAGGTTGCTGAAGAAATTTGGATTTGCAAAGATCAGAAAGTTACCAAATGGGAAGGTGATATTTTTAGTTACAAAAATTCTCTGATCAATGCACTGGAAAAGACGAAAAGCAAAACCAAATAAATTGTTTATAAATTTTTTAGGCAATAATTTAATTTTGAATGCTTTAAATGTTTTTATTTTCATTCATTTTTTGGTTTCTCTTCATAGGAAATTTTACTAGGAATGGTTGTCGATATTTTGTTTTTAATAATTAACAAAATGTAATCATTTCAATTTTCCAGTATGACGATGTTGAGAAATAAAATTTATTACAAAACCGCCTCGTGTTGCATTTCACTTGAACGCTTTTTAACATTTTCAGGAAATGGTTCATATATATATATATATATATATATATATATATATATATATATATATATATATATATATATATATATATATAAATTATTAAAAATTGTGACATGCTTCAAATGGGTGGGCATAAAAATTCGTGACTGGGGGTGTCAGAATCGTAAAAAATACGCGACATCCTCTGCGAATGGCGTTTTTATAATAATAACACTAATAAATAATAATAATGAAATGATTGAATGATTGGTATTATGTATAAATAGATGGATCGATTGATGAATTGAAGGAATGAATGATTGACTATTGAATTAGAGGTCTACGCGGAAACACATTTCTGTTCCCTCACTTGCCCCTCCTGAAAATGAATTTTACCGCACCCATTCCCCCACAAGTCTTCCCTCACCCGCACTCATTCTCTCACAAGTCTTCCCGCACCCATTCCCTCACATGTCTTCCCTCACAAATCCTCATTTTCCCGCACTCATTCCCTCAATAATTATATCATTATTAACAAAGACAATAAAGTATCCTTAGTCGGTATTATGTAGTACATTCCATGTACAATTTTTATTATAAAAACAAACAAAAATACTAATAACAGTTAGTGTTTCAGTAAATTGTTTGTAAATTTAATACCACTCCTTGACTGTTGAGAAAATAAAT
Source organism: Helobdella robusta (assembly GCF_000326865.2). NCBI lineage: Eukaryota > Metazoa > Annelida > Clitellata > Rhynchobdellida > Glossiphoniidae > Helobdella > Helobdella robusta. Next base: position 4,262,313 of record NW_008703664.1, on the reverse strand, counting down.
ACGTTATCCGCTGACTTTCGGAAGATATTAACTTGTTGACTGCTGATTTGTCCATATTTACCAAACTGCTAACACGAGGTCGTCGCCGAAATAATAAAATGAAAATAGAACTCGCTGATCACGTATTTATCTGTGTAAACAGCTGATAAAGACAGATTCTGTATTCAAGGTGCATACTTAATATAATTGGTTACGTGTCCTTCCGTGTTATCACAATGAATATTATTTAGCGTAATGCACATGCATCTGTGAGCTTGCTTAGCTTTAAACTTAGTAATAATAATCTAACTTTTTCAATTGCGTAGCTGTTCAAGCTATGAAGTTTCTCATTAATTTTCAACATTTTTGGAACTTCGCCATCAAATTCAAGTCAACTGCGGTTTTTCCTCTAAAATTTTTCCCGTCCCGCGGTATTTCCCGCACGAAAAATATCCACCCCGTGGTTTTCCCTCGCTTTTCATTCCCGCCCCGCGAGTTTCCCTCCAACTTCTGTTCCCAACCCGCAGTTTTTCCGCGGGTATTTGCGGGAAAATTTGCGGGAAATTTTCCATGTCGAACTCTATATTGGATAAATAGACGTGAGTTGAATTATTTCCAAATAATCCACGCCTCATCAGTGACAAATTGTAAAAATATATATCCGGTAAAGAGAATGTGTCCAAGCAGCTAAATTAAAATTAAGTACAAATTTAAAAATAGTTTTAATGATCATTGTTGCAAACGGTGCATGACTGCGTCGGTCGTGACGAGCTTTCGTGCTTCGTTTCATTGTAAAGGTATGAATGTATGATTTAACAATAATTCAGAATCAGAACATCTTTTATTTTGAAACTTCGTTAACATTCAAAATATAATAACATGAAAGTAGCTGAATGTTAAATGAATTAATTGAAGTTATAATTTGTTATCTTGATGTTATACAAATGAGTTGAAATATTATTAGGAGAGAAATTGATAATAATGATGATGTATTAATTACATTGGTGATTACATTCATTATAGAGACTCGTCAAAATGACTTCAAATAATTTCAGCGTCCTTACAAAAGAAAATTTAATCATGAAAAGTTTTTCCTTTTTGCAATGAATACCAAACGATTAAAGCAGGATGTTTTCCGTGCAGCTGGTTTTTCATGTCCGCTGGCATCGTAGGCAGTTTTGTCATTACTTCTGTTTAAAATCTGGACGTTTCTCATTTAATCTATTTATGGTCAGTACATAAGAACATCAAAAGACGAGAATAATATTAATAATTGTAATAAAAAATGAATATTTTTTAGAACTATTTCATGTTATGTATATATATATATATATATATATATATATATATATATATATATATAGTTATTAAGAAATATCACCGCATTTTCCGCATTGTTGAGTTTGTAACTAAGTTTTTCAGTTTTTCGAACAATTATTTTATCGATATTATTCAATTTATTCAAATTAATAATAAAATTTCTAAAGTCTGTAAATGCGGTGATATTTCTTAATAACTGTATATACAAAAGTCTGAACCCAAATATATATATATCTATTACCGCATATATATATATATAATTATATATATATATATATATATATATATATATATATATATATATATATTATTGATGAAAATCACAGCATACTCGTATTTTTGTTTATTTTATGCAAAAATTTTGGTTTTGAACAAAGGAAACTTGAAAGGGATTTACGATCAATCGTTAGAAAAAGCGTAAAGTTCAATTGGAAGTTAACTAACGCCGAACATGCTGTGATTTTCATCAAGAATTGCATTTCTGACAGTCTTAATCCAACATATATATATATATATATATATATATATATATATATATATATATATATATAGCTGCACTTAAATATATCAGTTAAATTGCATTGTTGCATGTAGTTTCATAAGAACTTAAGCTTAAAATTTCAATCATACTTGGCATTTTTGCGTCTTTCCAGGGTATTAGTATATAAAACGTATATCATTAAATATCTTGCTTTCGACAATTTTTTGATATTTCTAACTTATTTGCAAATACTACAACAAATTGAATAAATATTAATATGGCATAAAATGCAACCCAACATTTTTTACTATTATTAAACACTAGTATGTTTGGTGAAATGATCTGCACTTAGTTATTTAGCGTTGATCCTATTCATTCAACATAACTTCTTGCCACATAAACATTAAGTTTAATCAAACATTATTTGTTTAGGACACCAGCACATCTAAAAAATTTGCACCAAACCAAGGCACCAAACATTCCACGCTCATTAGTCATAATCTGCAATGATTGTTTTGCTGTTTATTAAACACTCAAGTTTTATCGATTGGTTTCTCACTCCGAATGAAATATTTGATCTAGCAGTTGTTGTGACCTGAAAACATTTGGAAGCAACTTGACGAGAAACTTGATTGAATGATCTAGAAGAGAGTATTGTCACAAACTTGGCAACAAAATTTGCCTGATCGCATTTAGACGAATAATTAAAGTATGGTAAAAATTAATGCCCTATAAATTTGTTTACATTTATTTGTTACCGCAGAGTGTGTTGTTGATGGGGCTCATTTAATGTTTCTTCAATCTAAAAACTTTCAACATAATTTTATTTACCCGCTACAACATTTTTCTTGAACAAAGGAGGCCTGTCAATGATAATAAATGGTCCCTATCTGATCGTCACGATTCATATGACAAAAAAGGAAAAAACTGAATAGGTTGAATTTTTATGCAAATCCACGAAATAAAATAAAATAATTAAAAATAATAATCAAAGCAATCAAAATCCTTGAAAAGAAGGGAAAATTATTAATATACTATAAAAATATAAAAATTGTAAAATATTACTTTTGGTGTTAAGGTATTAAGAATAAAATATTCCAAATGCTTGCCGGATTTTTAAATTTTGAAGTCAATTTAAGTCAAAACTAATATCAGAATTTTTTTTACAAGTGAACAACTTATTTTGTGTCTTTGTAAGAGCGAACTACATTGCACTTCGGTTGTTGATTTTTTTTGTTTATTATTGAAACTGCATTGCAAAACTTGTTTCATTTAACTAGTTATAAATCAAAAACAAATAAATAATAGTTGCATGAATACACACACACACCACACACACGCACACACAGACACACACACAAACACACACACATATATATATTATTTAGGAGAATATATATAGCGCCCATTCAATATTCTCACAGGTGCTCTCAAAAAATCAAACTTAATTATATACGTGCAAAATCAAATTCAAATGCAACTTCAACGAAAATAAAAATGTTTTTAAATCTTTTTTAAATGATTGAAAAGGAAGTCCAGGTTTTCTCAGTGATGCAGGGAGACTGTTCCACACAGGCAATTGCAATATCACGTGATCCAATCTGTAACCTTGCCTCTGGCACCCCTAAGAGATTCGTATCATCTGACCGAAAGCAGAAACTAGATACCGTCCCTTTTTTGGTAAATTTATTGGTTATGTAATCTGGTAACATTCCGTTTAAAGCCTTAAACATGATCACACCAACTTTAAAAATTATCCTTTTATCAATCGTCAACCAGTGCAAATCATTCAAAATTGGCGTAACGTGGTCAAACTTCAATTTACCAGCAACCAGCTTCGCAGCTCTATTCTGAACCGATTGCAGAATAGCAATAGATTTATCAGGTATTTTATACAACAAGCTGTTGCAGTAATCTAACCGAGATGTAACAAACGCTTGCACCAAAGTTTCCAAGGTTGATCTGTCCAACCAGTGCTTAATTCTATATAAATTCCGGAGACAAGATATGCATGAAGCTAATATCATCTTTATATGATCCTTCATCAATAATCTACTATCAAGACAAAACTCCCAAATTTGTGGCAGCCTGAATGAACGGTATGTTAACATCATTTACTGTGATGCTTACATTTAATTTTACCAACTGCTGCCATGTGCCAACCGGAAGCAGCTGAGTCTTGCACTGATTGAGTCTCAATGAGTTACATGACATACATTTTCCAGCTTCTGCTAAGCATTTGGCAAGTTTATCAACCTTAGCATTGAAAAAACCAGGATGACCAGTCACCAAAATTTGAATATCATCCGCAAATGCATGACAGGCAAATCCATGTGAATTGATAATTTTAAATACATCTGATGTATATGATATATTGTTATAATACTCGCTGTCGTAACCGATTTACGATGCGACGGGTTCAAATCTTCGATTGAATAGAATACTCCAAACAGTTATTAGTTATTAAACTTTATTTACAGAAGAAATCAACTAATCGTTTATTTCTAGCAAATTCAAATTAACGCAACAATTAACTTTTAAATTGTTTAAAATCTATTGCTATGACAAATCAAATATCGCTTTAAATAATTTACCGAATCGCTATTTACGAAATCACAAAATCACGAATTTCACTAATCCCGAATCTTCTTGCGACGTGCGCTTATATACTCTTCGCAAGCGTCGTTTCTAGATTCTTCTAGATGGTCCGATTCTAGCATACTCTAGAATGCTCCAGTCACTAGAACATTCTAGAATACGCTAGAATCTAGTGCGTTCGGTAGCACGGTTATAACAATATATATATATATATATATATATATATATATATATAACTACATATCATCTGCATTTAAAACAGACAAATCTTTTGTAAAGAAAATTGAAGTCTAGAAAAGCAGACGTTAAAGTAATTATTTATTATCAAAATACAAAAATGGCAAACCTGATTGTAAAGAATAATTGCACGCCTTTTCAAAATTCAACCCTGGAAAGAAATAACCTAATATATGAGTTAAAATGCCCCCTTGACGGATGCACTCGTCAGCCACACTCATAGATTGGAGTTTCAACTACATCCCTATTATGTCGCCTTACTAGGCACAAAGGAGAAGGAGCCATTAGAGCTCACATGGAAATGATACCTAGAAGATATATATATATATAATATATAATATACATATATTATAGATTATATATATGCTAATAATAACTTTTTAAAAGGCACTCAATAAATTTTCCTTTAATATATATATATCATATATATATATATATATATATATATATATATATATATAAATATGTGCTGGTAAAAGACCTTAATCATATTTCATAAATTACTGCATATATATATATATTTTTTTATTTTTTTTATTTATTTTATTTTCAATAAGGGAACCAAATAAGTTTAAATGAAAAAACTTGTGGAGAGGCCACCCTAAGTACTTTACATGAGATATATATGCAATTTAAAACAGAACAGAAAATATACAAATTAAATTTCAATGCATGCAAAAATCGATAAATATAATCAGTAGGATTAACACTCGAAAAACAAAGTTAATATCTGAACATATAAGTATATACAGGTATTACTAATGAATCTACAATCAAGAACAGAAAGTAGATTGGCAATGTGAGATAATTTATAGTATTTGATACAATAATTAAAAGTATGGATTGATTGAAGAGATGAATAAACGAGTCTAAGTGGACAGAAACATATGCTGAATTTAAAATAATTATTAGCGATGAAATGAGCCATATATAGTGTAATATATAAAAGGTTAAGATTTAGATGGTGGTGTCGGGATCAAGCAAATTTAACCGCGATCTCAGTTTAATTTTAAAATGGTACAATTCAGTGATAACCCTAATATCTGGGGGTACAAATAATTGCCAGATCTTAGGGCCCAAAATTTTAAGACTAGTTGCAACGAGCTTAAGGCGGGTTTTTGATGGATAAATAACAGACGCGTGTCTTGTGTTCAATATTTGGACGGAATTACTATAAATATAAAAGTTAGAAAAAGAGGGAGGGAGTAAGTTGTTCAGAAATTTAAAAACAAANATAGCCGTGAAGTAGATGTAAAGGCAAGGTAGTGACAAGATATTGTGCTCGACGAAAAAGGATCTCGTGTGAGAATAAGGTTTAAGATTAAATATTAGACGGATGGCTCTTTTCTGAGAAACATGCAGACAGTTAAGATGACTTTTAGGACTGTGACCCCAAAGAAGTATACAGTAAGTTAGATAGGGGTAGATGAAGGCATTGTAAAGAGTTTTTAGAGAAGAACGAGATAGCTTGTTTTTTATGTTGTAGAAAATTCCTATGAGTTTGTTAATCTTTAAAGATATAGATTGGAGATGAAGATCCCAAGAAAGATTATCAGAAATAGTCACACCCAAGAACTTGGTTGAGAGAACACGATTTATTTTAATATTATTCAGCATTAGGTTTAAGTTATTGGATTGGTTTGTTAAGATTTTGGGTCCAAAGATTATGTAAGAACATTTAGAATGATTGACAGTAAGTTTGTTAGAAGAAAACCAGTTTGAAAGTTCTGAAAGGACCGAATTTATATGATCTGAACATGAAATGTCGTCGGGAGTAAATAGGAGATTCGTGTCGTCGGCAAATAGTATACATTTAGTTCCAATAGATATATTATGAATGTCGTTTATGTAGATTAGGAATAGAAGTGGGCCGAGGATTGATCCCTGAGGTACACCAATGGAAGTTAAGGCCTTTGAAGATTGGTAATTGTCAATAGTGACGTATTGATTCCGATGTGAGAGATAACTTTGAATCCACCCGAGAGCTTCTCCTCGAATACCATAACAACTTAATTTATCAAGTAAGATGCTGTGATTAATAACGTCAAATGCTTTCGAAAGGTCTAAAAACAAACCAACTGAGAGTTTTTTGTCATTGAGTTTGGAGAGGATGTGATGGACATAATCGAGTAGAGCAAGTTCCGTTGAGTGGCTAGGGCGAAAACCATATTGGTTGTTGCAAATAATTTTATGTACTTCAAAGAAAGAAAATAGTCTGACATAAACTGCTTTTTCTAGTAATTTTGACAACGGAGACAGTAGAGAAATCGGCCTGTAGTTATTAATGTCGGCATTATCTCCTTTTTTAAATATGGGAATAACTTTCGAGGTTTTAAAGCAGTCCGGAAAAATTCCTGAACTAAGAGATAAGTTGAAAATATGTAGAAGGGGTACTGTTATATTGGATATTATGTTTTTTACAAGAAACATATTTAATCCATCATCTGAATAAGATTTCTTGTTTTTCAACTTGCCAGCTAATGTTAGCAGCTCGGAGCGAGTAATCGGATGGAAGCAAATAGAGTGAGAATTAGGCGGTGACATGTGGGACAAAGGATCTGTATCAACTGAAGGTAGGTTAGAGAGAAGTTCGTTGCTGATGTTTATGAAGTGTTCGTTAAAGTGTTTACATATTTCAAGTTTGTTTTGTACCTTATTATTGTTGATGATGAGTTTTGATATTTGTGGAGAAGAATATCTAGTATTTAAAGCTTCTTTGATCAAGTTCCACTGTGATTTAGAATCATGAATTTTATCGAAGCGGTGAATGTAGAAATCACGCTCAGTCTTTCTTTTAATCCGGGTGAAGAAATTACGATACCTTTTATAAGCAGAAATGTTGCACTGCGACGGAATTTTAAGGCTTTTGATGTAGAGTTTATGTTTAATTTTGGATAAATGGATGATGTGTTTGTTGACCCACGTTTTTTTATAAATATAATTGACTGGAAGCAGAGGGGAAACGGAGTCCAGAATATAGAAAAGAATGGCATAAAACGTAGAGCAGCATGTATTAATATTATCTTGAGTAGTGACAGATGACCAGTCTTGGACAGAAAGTTGGAGGTTGATTTTCCTAAGAGAATCAGGACAGAGATTTCTACGAAGTTTAATTGGAGCTGTTGGAATGGGGAAACAATGATTTGGACATAAAGCGAAAATAGGAAAATGGTCGGAAAAGTCATGTAAAAGAATACCAGAAATGTGATGAGATAGATTGCTTGTGAAGATATTGTCTATTATAGAAGAGGAAGAATGAGTCACTCTGGTAGGCTGAGATATAAGAGGAACAAAGTTGAAGGAAGCCAGTAAATCGGAGAAGGAAGCAACGAGTTTATCAGAGCAGGCCTTTGAGAGATCTAAGTTGAAATCGCCGACAAGGTAAACTTTAGAATTGGTTTTAAGACTAGATAAAGCGAGGTCAAGTTTTTGAATTAAATTGGAGGGGTCAGAGTTTGGTGGTCTATAGATAGCAAATACGATGACGTTGGATTTATGAAATTTAATTTCAATACATAGACAATCGGCGACGTCGTCCGTTGATAGGGCATTGTCGAAAAGTGTATAATCTAGTCCCAATTTAAGAAATATCCCGACACCACCACCCTTTTTATTAGATCTGTTTTTGAATAAAAAATTATAATCTGGTAAATTGATTAAATTAACCGATTCGTCGTTTAACCATGTCTCAGAAATAACAATTACATTGAAATAATTACTTATAACATTGTTTGACAATAATAAATCGTTTACTTTGTTTAATAAACTACGACTATTTATATGTAGGATTGACAAGAGGTTATTAGGTTTTAAATCATTATTATTTAACATGTTCAAAAGATTATCAATTGAATAGTAAGGAGAAGAGAAAGTGAAGGAATCCAGTATGTTAAAGTCAGGGTCAATGTTTGAGTGAAATGTACTATGATCAATAACAGGAATTAATGAACACGATTTGTCATAATTTGGATTAGTTGACGATTGATTTGAAGAAGATTCAGCCATTGTTGATCGATGAGGTTTCTTCCGATTTTTTGGAGGTGAAATGCCATTCACGAATGATGACACCTTCGGGCATGTTATCAGGGTCTTGCATTTTAGTAGCATCAGCAGTGTTGACGCATACTCGAAACATTGTTGATTCGATGTCGTCGTTGTTTAGCGTTGTACCTGGAGGAACTGTTGAAAGTTTGCTGACTGGAAAGCACGATAATACATTAATACCAATATCAGACAAATATTCGACAACTTTACTTCTGCTGCATTTTTTAACGTTACTCATTGCGAATACCGATTTTTTTACTATGATTTTCTCGGCACAAAGTTTGTCGGTGGCGCATTTTTTTAGACCAATTATTTTATTAGGTTGATTTGGTGGATTTCCTTTAAGCGATGATTGATCGTTAGGGTTGACTTGGTTGGCAACCGGAGAGTTGTTTGTGCGAGCACTTTTTTTGTTTCGAACGACCACGCTGTATGGCAGAGGGTTGTCATCAGTCGGTGTCGTAATTTCGTCGGACCAAAACATGGCTGGTTTGGAGGTAACAGCTTGCTTGTTCATATCGGAGTTAACTGCTGACGGAACTGAGTTTATGTTCAGTTTCGAGGTATTTTTGTCTTTATTGTACGACAAACAGTTTATTTTGTTGTTAAGCGCCGACATATCATGTGTATGCACGTCTATTGTTTGCACTAATTTATTTTTCAAAGAAGTTATATCTTGCGTGTGCACGTCAAGTGTTTGTATGAGTTTGTTATGTTGAGTGTACAACATATTTTTTAATTCATTTTTCAGAATTTCAAAGTTTATTTTGATGACATTTTCGAAGTTAGGAACATTAGATAAATTAACGCTGGCAAATATTGAGCACTTATCCATAAGTTTTTCCTCTTTCAAAAAAATAAGAATTTGTGTTAATACTAACAGTTTATCGCGCCTTGTGTTGCCACGTGAAGTAGGTTTTTCAAACTTTTCAATTTTAACATTTTCCAACTCTAATTTCAAAATTTTTTGAGCGTCAATAAAGTCCTCGTTGGAGAAAAATTCAGCAGTATTATTTATAAACGTCTCATTATCAAATAAGTCGAAGTTACCAACCAAAAAATATAGAACTTCGCTAATTACAACCGGTCTCGCCGCCATGATAAAACATTTGAACATATATATATATATATATATATATAATGACCCGCTTATCTAATACATTTTAATTTAATTTAAATTTTTCCATTATTGTTATTAGAAGAAATAAATTGTTGTTTAGCACAGCACAACACTGGTCACATAGCAAAATATTTGAAATATTTCACGCTATGTGAACGCTCAAATATTTATCATTGTTAAAAGTGCGTTCGGTCACTATTCTATGCAAACAAAATAGCTAGCTCATTTGCGTACATTTATTCACATATTTTGACAATAAATTCAGAAAAGCAGGAGAGCTATAAATAGCTAAAAATCTATTTATTGAATCAATTTATTTATTTATTTTTTTTAAATACAAAAATACATTAAATCTAGTCTACCTTGTAATAAATAAGTCTTCGAATGAAATTGTACGAAGTGGTGATGTATGCAGTCACACACATACACACACACCTCACACACATACACACACACACCTCACACACACACACACAAATATAAAGTGAATGATAATAATAACGATGGTCACCGAGTTAGCTCAGTCTGTAGAAGTACCATGGCACGCGCTTCTATTACGCGATGGCATGGTTCGGATAATGTTTGTACATGCGCGTACGGTGCGGTGTTTGCGCGTGCTCACATAACTTGTATGTTCGTATTGTGGTGTGGAATATGCTCACTGTGCAGCCTTTGTGATACAAAAGTTTAATTGCAAGTATGTAAATACATGTAAACAGCTTTGCGTTTGAAAAGGCTGCATTTTGAAGAATTAAAAAAAAGTAATTTGAAGATTTGGAATGACAACTCAAATCTGACAAAAAATACCCACATATTTCTGGGAGCTTTAATAAGGTCTTATCTAAGAGGAGCATGTGAAATCATTATTGAATAAAATATACACAGGGATCACGAAATAAATTAAAAAATAACATTTACTATTTTTTATTACTTTCGTTTTAAATATGGAAATATATACTATGATTCGATTAATTCGAATGAGAGTATTGATAGATAGGATGATAAAATTAATTCGAGTGGTCAATGTGTCAGTACCTCAAAAGAGAAATATTAGGTGGTTTTTTGTGTGAAACATTTTGCAAAAACTCGCAATTAATGTATAAGCAGCATAAAATTTTTAACATTAAATGATTAAATATTCATTTAACATTTAGGTTTCATTTACGAGAATTACAAAGAAATCGTGTCGCTCACTAATGCTTCAACTAATTTACGACAACGAGGGTGCTAACGTGATGAATAGTAGAACCGATATAAGAGACATAACATAAACATAACAACAAATTTTTATAGTGATCGAAGAAGACTGAGACTCTGAGATCTTTTATATCCTATTTTTGCCAGATGTGCTTTAAAATTATTGTTTCTGCGCAAATTTTTTCCTCTCCCAGCTTGTTCCACTCGTTGACAACTTTACAGCTGAAACATTTTATCTTTATCGATCCCGAGCTTTACTTAATGATCTTATAATTATGTCTCCTTGTTTTACAGTTGATCCTAAGCTCAAAACTTTTTACTAATTCCAACATTCTCCTTCATGGTGATGATTTTGTGTACTTGAATCAAATCTCTTTTTGTTCTTCTTTTTTCTAATGTTGTCAAACCACAAACTTTTATTCTGTCTTCATATGACACTCGACACTCATTGATCATTCTCGTTGCCCTTATTCGAATTTTCTCAAGCATATGTCCGTCTTTTTGCAAATCTGAATACCAAAGCTAGACAGAAAACAGAAATCAAACAGTTAGGTGGAGTTAAATTATCGAATTTAATGAAATTACTTAATGTTGATATCCTTATTCCAAAAACTTTTTAAAGGAGCTTGAACGATATTAATAACATTTATAGATGTGACTTTTTTGCAGGGTTTTGGGGAAAATACACACACAAACACACACACACATATATATATATAAACAACCTATTTCATATCTTTGTTACTGCGAACTATATTTTATTTCGGTGATTAACTTAATTTTTATTTGTTATTGACTACGCAAAATGTTATATGCATATTATTAAATGAATAAACAATAATATATATATATATATATATATAAGAACAAATATATATATATAAACATATATATATATAAATATAATATATATATATATATATATATATATATATATATATATATATATATATATAAGAACAAATATATATTACCACCTAACCACTCAACTTTATTTCTCGCTCTCTTCTTCCCCTTTTGTTCTTCTCTGCTTCTTCATTCTTTTATATGGCTACCGATGTGCTTGTAAATGTGCCAAATAAAATTGTCTCGTTCATAAATGATTTAATTAATTTATAACCCTATACTTAATTTACAAGCTGTTCATTCCTCGATGCATGCTCAAAATTTCTAACTATTAGTCTTTATCTCGACCACACAGTCACACTCACACACACACACACACACACACACACACACACACACACACACACACACACACACACACACACACACACACACACACACATATATATATATATATATATATATATATATATACAATATTTGATAAAATCTACCGAATTTTTAGCTTTTGAAAGTTTACGATTGAGCTTTACAATATTTCTAAAATTAATTTTGTAATTATTATTCATATAATTATAATTAATTAGAAAATAGTTGGTGTTCATGGTGAAGCGTATATGGGCCATATGTCGATATTTCTCATCCTCATCGCTTCAGTGAATTAATGTAGAAATCCTAAACCAATTGGCTAGTGATACTGAGATGCCATTTAAGCCTGTGGATCGTTCCAAGAAAAGACCAGGTTTAATCGCCGGTGCAGATAACAATAAATGCAAACATTATACATGGAGTTAAAAACAATGAAAACTCGAAACTTAAAGGCTTTAAATCTATTTTTAAATCTGTTTTTTTTTGTTAAAAATCTTGTCAAATGTCCAAACAAAAACAACCTGGTAGATGAGTTTTTTCATCTTTTTCCGTTCATTTTTAAGAAAAAAACTGAAGAACAAAATCAGAATGAAAATATTGAACATGCAACTGTTTTCAGAGTTTGTATAAATAGAGAAGACATAACCAAAATGCACCACCCAAAAATAAGGTCATCAGAAGTTGTAGTGCGAGACTGGGTTTCCAAAGAGAGACAAGCTAAAAATCAGTCATCACACGACGGAGACAAAAAATACCGATTTTTAAGATATGTACCACAACAGAGACGAATCAAAATATTACACGGTTAATTGTACCTATAACTCATCTGAATGCTCAAAAAATGTGATTGGACAATGAAACAGTTGATTTAATTTTTTAATTCTGAAAATATATTTAATTACGAAAGTTCTGTCTTTAAAAGATAATAACTGGCTAAATTACGTCCGACAGTTTGAAGTGTTTTTAGGCAGCTAGTGAGTAAAAAAATAATTTAAGGTTACAATTATTCCACGTATGTGGGCATGGTATTTAAAAAAATCTTTTATTTTTTCAACTTGTTTTATTTTTTGTAAAACGTATTCATTACATTCATGATAATGTGAATATTTGAAACGAATTAGAAAACATGGCTAACATCTTAACTACAGTGTTTTGTGTTTGCTCGAAACTGTTGCGATAGTTTAGGCTTCCATATCACGGAGTCTTTCTTTAGCAGTCTTTGCGATTTATTTTTTTGCATCAGATTTATTTTCGTATTAGGACTGAACAACAAACCCGAATAACAGGCTAACAAACTCTACAGTTGCTAGTAAAAATGTGGTCAGAAATAGAAAATGAAAGCCCAACATAACCTCAAACAGAACAAAATATGGCTTCAAACATTTCATCTAAAATTGAAAATAATCCATTTTTTCCTGCATCACTAAAAACGAATTCAATACTTTTTCTATTTTGTTTCAGTAATTTGACAGCAAATGAAAGTTTTCCAAATGCAGCAAACGGTATGACAAAATTCTGTAAATTAACCAGTCCCATATGAACAAATTTAGTTAATACAGGCGCACAACATCTACTTTAAAAAATCTAACAAATTGTACAACTGCACATTGTAAAAGGGACACAATAATACTTCCGATGGTAAGCTACTCCTGGCATATCATCATTCTATTTTTGTTTCTTCTGGTCGCGAAACCTGATTTGGAAATAAGAAAGAACCAGCAAATAGCATTCATGTTAACAAACACTAACATTTGTTGTTAGTATTATTGATGCAAAATGAGTACGACTTACCATCATAACTTTATAACAATCAATCCATTTTTCAACCCTAATTATAATAAAAACATTTGTTTGTGTTAGTAATTTTAAAATCTGTTTACTGAGTTAATTATTGCATAGCTCGTTTTATTCTATACTATGTAATGTCTTTATATTTGACTGTAGACTATTTTAGACGCGTCGTGTCTACATGCTTGCTTGCTTGCATGGCATTCTTAAAATATTTCCTGTCATGACGTCAGAAGATTTTTCATTAAACAATGACAATGCATATTTCTTTAGAAACGTCTTTTTATAATCATGCATACTTATAAGAAATTCTCTATAAAACATTAATGCACTAAAACGGTGAATAGTGCAATTTAAAAATATCTGTTTGTGAAGTTATAAAAGGTGTTGGACTCAAACATTTTAAAAATACTCAAGTCAAACAATTTGTTTACAAAGGCAATTTAAGTTTAATAATTTTAAATCAAGATAATTTGTTGACGAATTATAATTACCGTCAACATATTTAATTTGTTAAAATAAAATTAAAGTTAAATTGGAATAAGTTTAGCATTAGGCAAATAAATAATTTAACAAGGGAAATCTTATTGAAAACTAGTCGGCAAACTTACAAGTTAGAATGATTTATTTTTCATTGAAAACTTTTAAAGTTTATCTGTTTACCGATATTAAATATATTTAAAAATATAAAAATCTTCATCTAACCATATTCTTGTTTTTGAAGCGGTTAATTATTATTTTAAAAAGTGAAAAATTATTCTTAACTGAAAAAAATCAATAATCACTAGAAAAATATTAAAAGTTTAATGTAGAAATATATAGGTGCTTGGCGTCTAGACCAAGAGTCGGCAAACTACGGCAAATTTGTCCGCCAAAAAAGTCGTCAGCCAGAAAAAATAATGAAAAACAAATCGTATAAAATTTTCCCCCAGGTCGAAAAAATTTGCTTTTTAGGTAAAATACCTTCAAAGGTAAAATAGTTTGCCCACCCCTGGTCTAGACTAGACAGTTGTTTAAGTAGGATTCAAATAAAATATTATCAAAAGTTTTGATCGAAAATGTATCTTTCCCACTAACAAGAATGTCTTCTGATTGATAAAATAGGAATAGTTAACAAGTTTTTCACAATAGTTAAAATTAGAAAAATTTTTACGACCAAACTCAACAGTATTTGTTCAATAGTTGTGCAGTTAATATTTATGTTTAGATTATGCCACGTATTCATGCGTAAGTTAAACAATCCAGAAATTTTAATGAAGTAAACAAAATTATTTTGATGTTTCAAAACGATGATGTATTTTTTGCTTTTTTAATTAATCTTTATCTTTCTATCTATCTGTTTATCTATTTATCTACCTACCTACCTACCTACCTACCTACCTACTTACCTACCTACCTACCTACCTACCTACCTACCTACCTACCTACCTACCTACCTACCTACCTACCTACCTACCTACCTACCTACCTACCTACCTACCTACCTACCTACCTACCTAATGGTTTATTATATATATATATATATATATATATATATATATATATATATATATATATATAAACCCTAAACCTAACCTTAACACATACTTTCTATCATTTTAACATTTCTTTTTATAATTTTTATCGAAAGTGTCATTTTCATTTGTCCTCTGTTTAAGTTTTCTAAAACAGGTGCAATGCTTCAAATAATGGTTTTATTCCAGTTTTATTAGCATTCATTTACAAGCGTTTACTAAAGTATGCACAGTACAAATACGGTGTACATGCCTTGCATGTTTTACTTTTTTTTCTTTGTCTCTGTGTAGCTTTTAATATTTATTGAACACATCTAAAATTATTTATACATTTACGTTTAAATTGTATTTCAGCATATAATTTAACAAACACCAATAGGTTTTTATTTGATAATTACCTCGTTAGAGACTCGAGGCTAAATAATTTAGCAATTCGTGCCACGTTTCACGCTTCACAAAACATGGAATGTTGTTTGATTGCTTTAAAAAAGAGCTGCATAGCGCTCGTCGTGTGTTAGATTCAGTCTGCTCGTGTTTTTATTCACATAGAATATGCATAGATATAGCACGTTTTAATGTGCTTCGTATGAATGGCGCGCAGTCGTTTAATGCTCACCAACGATTTAAACCTGCCTTACAATGAAATAGCTTGTTACTTAAATTAGCTTTATTCTCATGTTGATGGGTCGGCGGGTCAAGTATGCGCAGGTGCGTATATATATATATATATATATATATATATATATATATATATATATATATATATATATATATATATATATATATATATATATATATATATATATATATATATATATATATATATATATATATATATATATATATATATATATATATATATATATATATATATATATATATATATTTTTTTT